>NC_092502.1:91467287-91699787 GCF_047511675.1 Marmota flaviventris | reverse complement strand
GTTTCTAAGGTAGGCAGACTATTATTATTCCAACTGCTTTCTGTTTGTAGCCCAAAACACCAGCTACCAAACCAGATCTGATTAGATGGCAGAGAAGACAAAAGCATTCTGGGAGAAAGCCACACATACTGAAATTCTGCAGGCTACAAGACACCTGGTACTTATTCTTGGAGTAGCTCACATACACCATATATTCCCATGAGACAATGGAGCAGTGGGGACATTATGATATGATTATTGATGCCTGAATAGTCTAGGCTGAATGATTGCTCAGAGAGGATCAAGGTGTTTTCAATCTCCCTGAACAGGAATTGGTTTAGGAATGGCCAATTTTGTCCATTGATACATGAGAGAGAGTCTAGGTGGCTTTATTGGCAAATATTCTCTTATTGACACTTATTTTTCAAAGCGAGGGACCAAACCATGGGCCTCACATATGAAAGGCAAGCACTCTACACTGAGCTATGTCCCCAGCTCTCCCTCAGTCTCAAAGAAAAAATGAGAGAGTGTCTTCCTCTAAATAGTGTCATATTTGAATATGATATCTGGAGCTATTTAAGTCACTTTAAGAGCATGAGGGTATCATTTGAGGACAAATTTGAGACATTGAGATCTTCCATGACATGGTCAATCTTGTGATTATGCCAATCCTGCAATTGCATTCCTAGAGACTTCTTGCTATATACAAATAAAAATTAAAGCATCTTATTGTTTAAGAAATTTGATTTGGAGCTTTTGTTATTTGTGGGTTCACATATTTAAATTGATGCATAGTTAGATTAAAAAGTAGATTTTGTGTTAGGATGTATAATTGTTGAACAAATATTTATTGAGTTTATAACATGCAACTTATAAAAGATAGCCAATGATGAAGAACACAGATATAATTTATGCTTTCAGATTTTGCGACTGAGTAAGTAATTAGATAATTAATCTGCACTATAATACAGTATACAAATACATGTCTGGCATTTGAGAAAGGAGCCTGGCTCAGTCTTGTAAGATTAAAGAAAGTTTGTCAAAGGACAAATCTTCATCTTGGATTGAAATGGCTAAGAGATATTGCCTACACATATGAAAGTATAGTAGTCAAGATTTATTTTGTATGTCAAACAACAAGACGTTATTGGCTATTGTGACCAGGATGTTCAGTAGTAATCTCAGATCCAGCTACATCCAGAAGCTCAGAAAACATTATTACAAACAGCCAAAGCAGTTTGGATAACTAGAAGGAGGAAATTGCTATTTTCAAAGGTTGGATAGGGATGCAAGTTTCAATGGAAACATCAATGAACGCTGTTTGGACATATTAATTTTTAAATGCCAGTTATACTTTTAGATGGGGAGCTGAATGGATTCATTGGATACACAAATATGGAGTTCAGGGAAGTTTTCTTGCTGTAGATTCAAACTTATGAGCTATTAGCATATTTATAGATAGAGTTAAATACACAAGAGTGGATAAAAATCACTGTAGTTGTGAGAATAGAAAAGAAAGAGGAAAGACTGAGACGGCGAGTTCCTGAAATTCCAAGAGGCATTGGGTTGGGACATAAAAGAAAACCAGTAAAGAATACAAAAATGAGCAGCCATGATGTAGGATAAAAATCAAGAAAATGTGTCTTGGAAGTAAAGCTATGTCAATATAGAAGTGGAGAAAATAAAAAAGAGATTCCCATAGTCCTCCTTCACCATTCTGCACTTGTGCCTAAATACTTAGTCTTCTGTGTCTGTGGATAGAACTTATGGATCCTAGAAAAAGCTATTGCTTCTTTCCTATGTTCCCCCATCCTCTCTAACCTGGAAAAGAACAGTCTGAGCTAAATGAAGACATTATGCTTCATTCACTATGTAAAAGTGAAGAAAGAAATGAACAATAATATAACAAAATAAGCAAATAATTACTGTTTTATTTCCTTGTGTTCTAAGCCTTTAAATATAAATGTCAAGAACTTGGCTAAATCCTGGGTACCCTTTGTCTCCCAGAGATTCATGTCCTACAATTTTGGTCCCAGATTTGACAGTGTGAAGGAGGTTACGGGATTCTATCCATATGAATGGAATAATGTTGTCTTTCTGTATTGAGGCGAGAGTTGTGTAAATGGGTTATATCTTGTTAACAGTGGATTGTTATAAAAAAAATTCCTCATTTTTTCCTTGTGTATGTGACCGTTTCCTTCTTGGGTTCTTTGCTATGTTGAGACATGAGCAAGAAGGACTTTGCCAAGGTGCTGGTGCCATTGTGTTTGGACTTTCTAGTCACTTGAATAATGAGCCAAAAAAACTTCTTTTCTTTATAAGGCATCCAGCTTTTGATATTTTATTATGGCAAATTACAACAGACTGAGACATTTGGGGAACTCAAATTTTTGAAAGATAATATGTTGTCCTCTGTATAACAACCCTCTTCCTTACCTTCCTTGACCATAGGTACATGAGGGTTCTTTGATTTTCTGCTCTACCCTTTTTATTGATGCATTACAATTGTACATAATGATGGGATTTGTTATTGCATATTCATACACGCACACAATATAACAATATAATTTCCCCAATATCACCCTTAAGCATTTCCCCCTCACTCTGCTCCTCTTATCTCTTGGTCCCTTTCCTTTACTGATCTCCCCTTGATTTTCATGAGATCTACCTTCATCTTTCTTTTCCTTTTTCCTCTCAAGCATATGAAAGAAAATATATGACTCCTGATCTTCTGAGTTTGGTTAGCACGATGGTCCCTAGTTCTATCCATTTTTTTGTGAAGGTCATAATTTTGTTTCTCTTTATGACAAAATAAACCTTGGTTGTGCATTTATACCACATTTTCTTTATCCATTCATCCATTGATGGACCCCTAGGCTGGTTCCATAGTTTGGCTATTATGAATTATGCTGCTGAAAACATGAAACAAAGCAGTTCTATATCTGCATGTTGACACTTATATTCCTTGTAAAATTCCATAATCAGAACTTTTTAAAGAAAGAATTTTTCATTTTATTTATTTATTTAGTTTTTACTTCATTGGTTTCACCATAATAAAGTCATATCACCTAACATTGGATGAAAGGATATGACCTATAGTCAATGGACAAACTTTTAGTAATCAGGAGAACATTTGGTTTAGCCATTAGCAAGACTTCAAATATGAGAGCAAGTAAATTTTGGATTTAGATGGTTTGAGTCTAAAACCCTACTCCTATTCAGCGCATGGACTTACTCTTAGACTCTTGTGAAGATCAAGTTAACACTACTGAAAGTGATTTAACAACTTTAAAAGCACTGGACACACAATAAGTACTATTATCTATTTGTTTCCTTATTTCAAAGATCAACCAGAAGCCTCTGGATAACACTTATATTCTGGGTACCCTATTAAGAGAACTCCTTTCTAAAGAGTCTTTCTGTGTTTGTGTGTGTGTGTGTGTGTGTGTGTGTTTGCATGCATGTATGTGTATGAAGCCCCAGTTGCTTTGGATTCATTTCTTTAACCTATTTAGAAAACATGTTTTCTTCCTAAGCACCCATTGGCCTTATTGTCACTAGATGGCAGAAACAGATCCTACTTCTGTGGGAAAATGAGAGTTCATTTTGTATTCCGGAAGGGCACAAAAAGCTTCCCACAGACAATGTTTACAGGCTTTCTTTATTTTGACATTTCTTCTGAATACATTAATGTTTTTGGAAATTCCCTGTTAGGTCCCCTGCAGGGGTATGCTGCAAAGTGATCTTGGCTTACACAGAGAAAAGGATGGCTTGCATTATGCATTTTGCATTTCAGTTTATAAATTTAGAATCCAAATACCACTTCATTTAAGTGGGGGAGTGAGAAGAGGGTGGAGCTACACAATAAGAAAAATCAAGAATCTGTGTCCCATTACTAAAACACTGCCACTATAATATTTCATCTGAGCAAGAAATGCCTTTATTATAGTTCATCCTCTGTAGAGTAAGCAGAGTTAACAACCAAAATGTCAAATATACATTTATTGTAAAATTGTCTGTGTGAATTCCTGTACTGGAGAATCCCCCCTCCCCATTAGTTATTGCTTCAGACTTCTATTAGTTTCTCATGAAATTGAATGACTGAAAATGAACATTGGAGAAGTCAAACTGACACGGAGACTTTTGTGAGCAATGTTTTCTTACTGTCCCAGCAATCATTGATCTTTAGTTGCTTTGTACACATGTCAATTACAGCCTTCCTTGAAATACCTAAGTAAAAATGGCTTAATTTAGAGAAAACTGTTATAATGTGCAGAGGCTAAAATAATGGGTGAATGGTTATGCCATATGTGTATGTTCCCATGTATCTTTGACAACATTTTAATAAATAATCTTATGTTTTAAAAATGATTTTTGTCCCTTTTGAAAAATACTTTTAGCTCCATTAGGATTATACCTGGTCCATGGGAAGGACAGCTTTAGTGTTACATTTACTTGCTTAAAATGCAATTTTGAAATCTATGTTTCATGTAGTTGTGGCTGTGGGAATTCCAAAGCCATAGGAAGGAATGCTTGGTGAATTCATTTGCATACCAATACCCAGAATGCTTTTCCAACTCACTGCTATTTAATCTAAGTCAGCTGGTGTCAGAGCCCTGGGAACAAACTGAACGATTTTGACATGCTTCTTTGTGCATGTACTGAGTTCTTTTTCTGCACTGAGTATACAATGAAAACTCAAAATTTCATCCCTAATATGAACTTTTCTATAATGATTTGGATTTTTTGTGTTCCATTTGCTTTTCAACTTTCTTTTAACCTTTCCTATGAAATATTGTTCTAATTATTACTGTGATAAATATTAATTAGTGAGTGTGCTCAGAACTACTGATTACTTGGAAAACATGTTAACTTGAATAACTTGTGACCCAGATGGAAGAGGGAGAATTGGAGCATATTCTTCTATTTTGAAAAAAGTCAAATTGGAGAGAGTAGGGTACATTTGGGAAAATCTTCAGGTTTGAGAGTTGGAAGATGTTGCTGTCTCCTGCAAGTCAAGGATGTAGCAAATCTATTTTATTAGTATTTTTTGCTTTTATTAGTGCATTATAGTTGTACACAATATTAGGGTTCAGTTTTACATAATCATACAGCAAGGAATTCACTCCATTTCAGTTACCTCCCCTTATCTTCCCTCCTCCCTCCCACTTTTTTCCTTTTTCTACTCTACTTGTCTACCTCCAACTCTTTTATTTATTTTTAATTGATGCTATATTGATATTTATAGAATAAAGTGGAATTTACTGTGGTTTATTTACATATGCACATAATGTAATTTTGTCAAACTCATTCCACATCCCTTTACTGTCCCTTCTCCCTCCCCCTTAATCTTCTTATAGTCCACTTACCTTCTCTCTGGTTTTATGATATCTCACCCCACTTTCCTTTTTTACTTACTTTACTCTTGCTTCTGCATATGAGAAAACATTTGTCTCTTGATTTTTCTGATTCTGGCTTATTTCACTTATTATGATGTTTTCCAGTTCCATCCATTTACCAGCAAATTCTCTCTCTCTCTCTCTCTCTCTCTCTCTCTCTCTCTCTCTCTCTCTCCATGTGAAAAACAAATTTAGATCTGTGAGTATTCTAAGAGAGAGAGAGAGAGAGAGAGAGAGAGAGAGAGACATATAGATATACACACATACATATCACATATCACATTTTCTTTATTTATTCATCTACTGGTGTGCACCTGGGATGGTTTCATAACTTGGTTACTGTTATTTATGTTGTTATAAAGATTGATGTGCTAGTATCACTGTAGTATGTTGACTTTGGTTCTTTTAGATAAATACTAAGGAACAAAATAGCTGGGTCATGTGGTGACTCCATTCCTAGTTTTTCAAGGAATCTCCACACTGCTTTCAAGAATGGTTGTGCTAATTTTCAGTTCCACCAATAATGCATGTGTGTTCCTTTTCCTCCACATTATCACCAGCATTTACTATTATTCGTGTTCTTAATGATTGCCATTCTGACTAGAGTGAGGTAAAATCTCAATGTAATTTTGATTTGCATTTCCCTGATGCTAGCCTAGGTTTATTGAACATTTTTTTCATATGTTTGTTGACTTTTTTGTATTTCTTCTTTTGAGAAATGTCTGCTTAGTTCTTTTGCCCATTTCTTGATTTTTTTTTGTTATCATTTTTTTGGGGGTATTAAGCCTTTTGAGTTTTTTAAATATTCTAGATATTAATACCCTGTCAGAGGAATAGCTGTAAAAGATTATTTCCCTTTCTCTAAGCTGTCTCTTCATGATCTTAATTATTTTCCTTGCTGTGCAGAATCTTTTTTTTCAATAGATGAAATCCCACTTGTTGATTCTTGGTTTTATTTTTTGAGCTTTCAGGGTCTTGGTAAGGAAGTCTGTGCCTGCACCAATGTGTTAGAATATTGACCCTGTGTTTTCTTCTACCAGTTGTGAGGTTTCTGGTCTAATTCCTAAGCCTTTGATTCATTTTTACATAAAATTTATTTTAAATTATATTTTAAATGATATTAATCAGAAGTAAATGCTTCTTCTGATTAAAAAATGATTTTTTTAAAACATCTCCCATTTTTTGCTGGGCATGGTGGCACATACCCATAACCCCAGCAACTTGGGAAGGTAAGGCATGAGAATCACAAGTTCAAAGGCAGCCTCACCAATTTGCTGAGGACCTAAGCAACTTAGTGAGACTCGTCTCATAATAAAACATAAAAAGGGCTGAGGGTGTGGTTCAGTGGTTAAGTGCACCTTTCTTCAACCCTGGGTACCAAACCAAGCAAAACAAAACAAATAAACAATAAAAAGCAAAACCTAAAACCAACCAAACCAAACCAAAACAACAGCAACAACAGCAACAACAACAAACATTTCCTTTGGCTTTCTAAACTACTCATAACAAAATCCAGAGTTTTTGTATCATGGCCAATGAAGTTTGATGCCTTATTCTAGCATCCCTTTCTTCTCACTGCTTTCTCCCTGTCTGCCTCATCTGCTCTTCTACGGTAGAACACTTCGGTCTTCTTGATGGATGCTGCGAGCCCTTCTCCATGGTGCATTTGTGCTGTGTGACTCTTGGTTGAATGTGTTCCCTGTAGGTAGTTGCATGCATTGCTTTCTCCTTTCTTCATATTTGTGGTCAAAAGGGACCTTAAATGAATGGCTTTACTTGAATCCCTATTTGAAAGAGCAAACTGTGTGGTCATACTCTCCTCTTTAACTCTGCTTTAATTTCTTTTTGCCTTTTATTTATTTATTTTGTGTCTCTTCTCCATCCTTCTCAATATAATATGGTAAAGGCACACACGTTGATGTTTGGTTCATTTTTAAACCTCAATGCTTATAACAATGTTTGGCACATACAAGCCACTCAATAAATCTTTATTAAATGAATAAGAATACCAAAACACTAGAAGACTCAGAAAACATATGAAATAGTGATTATGCATAGGGATTTTGAGGTCAGTTTGCCCTTTTCCTCACTATCTAGAAAAATTACTTTATCTCTTAGTAACTTATTTACCTTTTATTTAAACTAAGGATTACATTCCACTTACTTTATAGTGATGTCATTAGTATTTTAAAAGATATTACACATAAAACCCCATTCTAAGATCTAGTTCCAATGTGTAATATCCATTAATCACTATTTAACTTTATTATTGTTAGCAGCTCAAATCAATACAATTAAAAGATTTTGCCTTTAGTAAGAAATGTTATCTCTATATCACTATACACTAGACATTTTTCTGAAGATTGTATTATTAAGATTGTATTAATAAGACTAATAGTAGGCTACAGATCTACCTTAAAAAATACCTCACAAGACCATGGTCTAAAAATTTATTTATCTTTTAACTAATTTTGAATTAACCTAGATTTTATTATCAAGTATCCACACTCAAAATACACTTTTGAAGAATAGCATCTTTTTCCTTTTAGCTTTATACATCTGTAAATAGCAATTCAAATTTCCACTAGGAGTTAGAAAGTTGATATTTATTAAAACTCTCTAACTCTGGCAAAATTCTCTCTTCAACTCATATGTTATCGATCCTCAGTTCAATGAAGAGAAATATAAAAATCTTTTAATAATTATACTCCCACTCCAAAATCTGTGGCATACAAACATAGGAAACAGTTGATGATAGATTCAGGATACTGCCCCTTTATCATTTATCTTACTTTAAATGTTATCCATCCTTGCACTTTTTTTTTTGTCTTGAAAATTGAGACAGCAAAGAAGAAGTCTGTTTTATGGCTTAAAATAACTCGTATAGTAGTGTTCAAAAACTATTCATGCTGTCTCAGCCTCTAACCCTCACCCCAAATATGTGTCCAGGCAGGGAGTAATCAGCATTTCTTTGAATTGATCATTCTTTAGAATTTTCTTAAAAAAAAATGTTTAAAAAGTTCTTTATAGTGCTTTTATATATTGTCTAGGTCTTTGCTTATCAACTCACAAGTTCCATTTGTTTTTTGGTTGGTTGGTTGCTGAAAGGTATTTTCTGTGCTGAGCAGCATTTAGTGCTAATTTCTTCCTCATTAAAAAAATAAAATAAAAATTTAAAAAGCAAACTAAAGAGCAATCTTTAAATCAGTTCTAATGTGTTTTACAGGAAATTAGCCATACGTTTTCTCATAATTTAGGCAGCATTAATTTCCATTTTCCACCCTTGTCCCCCAAACAAAAACACTCAGATATGTATTTTAGACTCTATTCAGAGTGTAATTCTTTAGGATTCTGAAAGTTCTTGAGCCTTTTAGAGTGCTGTATTGAAAAAAAAACGCTTATAAGAAGGAGTACGATGTCCATCTTTTATTTTCCATTGCTTGGTTCCTTAAGATATCTAGTGCATTGTTAGAAGTGTAGTCTGGATGCCTGGACAGTAGGGGCTTGTACAGGAGGGGCATCAAGAGGGGGAGAGATATTTCACAGGGGACTCAGGACAGCAGCACCAAAGATAAAAGTCACATTTTCCACTTTCCCTAGAAGCACCATGAGAAAAACAAATTTAGATCTGTGAATATTCTAATAAAATTCAACCACAACACTTAAATTAGAAATAAAAAGAATGTTTTTGACTTAATTGGGTTCTCATTGCTACTCTTACTTTTCTAAATAAGACAGAATATTTGAGGAAAATAATTTAGTCTCATTAAGTTCCTTTGACATTCAGATGTTTGCAATTTCAAAAGTATTTGGAATTAAGTTAATAAGCCAGTAACCACCTTTCTATAGAATGTGTTTTCTAATATGGATATTTGGAGGGTTGTCAATATTGGCTTATAATTTAACTCTTTTAATTATTGTCATATATGTTCAACAGCTTTAGCTAAAGAAATACTAATATTTTAATTGTTAATTTGTTTTTGTATCACTAGGCTTCAACTTGCCCCGAAGGAATTTGAGAGGGAAGCCTCATTATTGTTTTTAAATAGAAAAGCATAACACTACCATTAGCAAGAGAGGTACAATGCTCATGACTACAGACATGAAATTTTCAGGGATGAACTGGGGACTCTGATGCTCAGCTTAAACTTAGGGGGGAAATTAAACTCGAAGCTGAGAAAAGACAATGCTTTCTAGCAATACACATCAATTTAAGTGGCTCCTGCAAAGTAGCTCTAGATAAGATGAAAATACATACTCTTCATGGTCATAACTTTGTGCTAAACAAAAGAAAGTAAGTAGTCCTTTCCGTGGACTCAGAACTCTACAGAATGCTTGATGCTCTTGGATATGGAGGTGTGCTCAGAGAATCAGGAAAAGTAGCTAAGTACTTCCTTTGAACATCCTGGGAAATCCATATATCAGAACTATTAAAGGGGCTGATTATTTGAGAAAAATAGTTGTGTAGTAAAAATGACCTGGGGAAAATAGAAAATCTTTTTACAACAGAAATCAGGATAAGTTTCAATTAAAATAAGTGCAAAATGTTATCCTTTATGGCAAAAGCATAAGGGTCAAGTTCAGAAGCAGAGAAATAAACAGAGATGAGTGGAAAAGAGTAGACTTGAATAGTATCTAAACAAAGTTTTATGTGTTTAGAGCAACTGAAAAAAAAGCATTTTCAGTTCTTGATGCTCTAAACTAATTTCAAAAATTTGAGGATTTGGGGACATTTTTATAAAGGCAATTAATTGGATGTGTGAAGCAGGAAGTAGAAGTAACATTTTCTAATTTTCAGAAAAAAATGAATAATGTTTTCTCCTATCTGTACGCATAATACAAACATTAGGTTATAAAGAGTCATGTGCAAATAAAATCCTTTGTCCAATAGATATATTTATTTCAGCCAGAACACTACGACTCTATTTTATGTTTCTGATACAATTTATATTATGATCTTTTTTTTTTTTACTTAATCTTACTAAAAAGAAAATCAGATTTCTATAAAAAAGGATTATTATATCCAAACAAAAAGTATTAGCTAGCTTCTTCTTTAAGGTAGTATAATTTACAATCATACAATATGTTGAATGAGATAAAAGGTTTACGAATGGATAAAATGGTGCATCACGTATTTGACGTGGCTGTGATCTTACCAGTGGTCACCGAGCCACACTTTCAGATGGGCTCCTACCTTTTCACTGTTCTCTATGGGCCATAGCTCTCATCAAGCAATGCTCCCTGGACAGCTGGCTCTGCCATGAACCATCTGGAGTTCCTACTCCCTAGTGATGCCCATTACAGAAGTTTCAAGTCCTCAACTTCACCTTTAGGGATTCTATATATCATTTAATGAGACATTCAGCTACACATTTGCAGTGATGTTGGCGGGAGAAAAGTGTTTCAGGAATTTTAATTTTTGTTTGAAGAGAAATTATACCCATATCAAAACCCTTGGGATCAGGAAAGGTCCATCTGTCTAAGGAGCAAACAACAAACCCAAACTGAGCAATTACTATATGCGACGCACCGTGCTGAGGAATTTAAATACATTATTTCACCACCCCATGAAGTAATTATTTACAAGCACAAATCAAGAATATGAGAGTTTATAGATTAAGTAAACTTCTTCAGGAAAGAGCAGCACTAAAATCCCTGGATTACCTGTATACATTTGTTTTTCAACCTATGTTTATTAAGGACTTGCTGAATTTAAGCTACCATTTTGGGAACATGGGATAAAAGACATGGTAAACCATATATTGCCCAATCAAGTATTCACACTTTTCTAGACCAGACAAATATGTGAACAGCCTTATTTAAAATGATATGACATGTTCTAAATAGAAGTGCATTTGGAGTTCATTGGGGTAAACAGTAGAACATTTTTTTCCTAAGGAAGGAAAGAAAGATTTCACAGTAAAGTGAGTTTTGAACTGATCTGTAAATTGTGGTTGGATTCCACTAAAAGAGCTTTGAATACACTAGAATGATTCAGTTTGCATATTTTGTTCCCTATAATTTGAGAAAATTCACAAGTTAACATTTCAAAAAGTTCTTACTGTTGTTTTATGCTTTTGGAGCGAGGGTATGAATAGTATGAAATAGAGAGGAAAAACAGAGAAAGAGAACACAGAGGAAGAAAAGAAGAAGGCAACATAGAAATCAATAAAGAAGAGGAGCCCAGATATGAGTATATGTAAAACAGAGATAGAGACAAAACAAAGATGTAATTAGAAATTAATGAAAAAGGACAAGGCAGAAAGAAGAAGGAAAGGCATCGGAGGACTGGAGGGGAAATAAAGCTGAGAAAGTCATAGTAACAGAAACAAAGAACCTTGGATGAGGAGGCAAAAAAAAAATTTGTTTTTATTTTTTTGTACTGGATACTGAACCCAGGGACACTTAACAATTGAGCCACTTCCTTAGCCACCCATCCCCCTTGTATTTTATTTAGAGACAGGGTCTCACTGAGTTGCTTAGGGCCTTGATAAGTTGCTGAAGCTGGTTTTGAAATGATCCTCTTGCCTCAGCCTTCTGAGAAGCTGGGATTAAAGGTGTACACCTCTGTGCTGGCCTAAAAGCAACTTTAGGAGATATTACTGCATTGCTACTATAGGCTATTATAAAAAATATAATTCCTTATGATAACTTTCATGGAATATTTTCTCATAAATATAGAAAGTATCTAATGAAAGTAGGTAAAATCAAGAGCACTCATAGCATGTGTTTTCCTGCTATGTAGATATAACTATAGATTCAAATATCAGAGGTAAAGCTAAAGGGAACTTCAGGTAGTAGCTTTTAAGTGTTTAATTTTCTTGATATGTATATGAGCTATCTTTCAGAAACAAAGATCTATGACTCTGATGTTGGAGTCCATCTTCTGAAAATAAGGATTTAACCTTTGAAGGAGAATAAATGGCTTTGTTTTAGTACTTTAAATAAGAAACTTACTTTATACCTCAAGGTATGATTTCTTTTTAAAATTCTGATGTCTGAATCCTTTACAAGTGGTTGAATTGATGTGGATTCAGAAAGCATAAAGGACACCTTCAAGGAATGGTTATATGCAGCTTTGGTGCTTTGAGAAAATTCCATTTCTGTTTCTATAGAAATGTTTGTGTTTCAATCTCAATCCCACCCACTGTTTTTTGTTGAGATTGTCCTGATGTCTTTAAGGGTGTGTGTGTGTGTGTGGTGTGTGTGTGTGTGTGTATGTATTTATGTTGTTGTTATTGTTATAATAGAAAGACTTTAGGGTGTGGTAGACTTTTCGTTATAAATTCTTGCAACACATAACAAACAGCCGATCAGAGAAATGGCAAACATTGTCTGTATTCTCTGCGCACTTGGCAGGGATTTTTCATATTGTACAATATTGGCTCTGCTGTGTGATAGCACAACAGAGCCTTTGTAATGCTCTCAGCAGAGCTATTTATACGCTGAGACTCTACTAAGTACCCTTCCCTCTGCTGGTGTTCTTCCACAGACTCAAAGAGAAAGTGATTCACCCAAATAAAAGAAGTATGCATTGACATTGCTCAGAGCCCAGGATGCTGTAAAGGCAAAATAAGTCTTTATATAGCTCACATTAAGTATTATTATTTTCAGTTGAATGGTAACTTGAAGGTTAGCCCACAGTGAAGCAAAAGGCTATTTCTCTCTGGCAGACCAAGATAATTAGAATTTGGTTTGCATGCACCTGACTTTGATGCTCTAACCGAGTTATATCAAGGACCTTGGACTACAGGTTCATCTGTATATTGGTCGGATCCTTAAGGAACTGTTTGGATCAGAACTTTAGAAGATGAGTGTCAAAGGTCCCCTTCACATGCAGTCCCTTTTTGAAACGAGTTCCTTAAAATTTAAATGACCTGGCTATCCACATTACCCAATAAGGAGAAGTATGCAAAAAAAAAAAAAAAAAAAAAAACTGGAAATGAATGTTATTTTTCCATAGATTCATTCCATCCAAACAAATGATTAAAAATCTAAAAATGACAGTTAAATTTCCTAGGGAGATGCAGTCAAAATTTTTCTTTATATTTCATATTTAGATTGACAGTGGATCTTATACGATCAAAAATTTACTTTCTCAGAATTAACTTGAAACATTTGTGTTTTCTCAAAATCATTTAGAATTCATCAGTACCATTATGCTTGTACTTTTATGGAATACCTGGATGATGTGACATTCTAGCATTAACTGGATCTGGGATGTGTTCTCTGTTATCAGATTCAGCCAACAAGGTTTTGTCTGCAATCTGACATTTGTATTCATATTAAAAGGTCTGATATTTGGATTCACTCATAATCAGTCATGACATGTTCAACAGCATGACTTTAAAAGTAGCATAAAATGCATAAAAATAATAAGGGAAAGAGATACTAGCAGAATGCGAAGTTCCAGTTAATGTCATGCTAACTTGAGGATATAGGAAATGTCAATTTTCTATTGTTAAGATGGACCATAGATGTGTGTGCAGTCCTAGGAAAATGATTATGTATTGCTATTTGTTCACTTCTTGGTTAACTGTGTAAAGGATCAACAGACACAGAAGGAATAACTTTCTGATCCTCAATAGTACAATTAGGTAAATCCTAAGACAAAATAAAGAAAAAAGAAAGATTTCATTTGTTTAACAGTTAAGGTTTGTCTTGAACTTAATGAAATTATTTTCAGAAGAAAATGCAGGTACTTATATTTTGTCAATTATAGTTATAAATCTATTCCCTTATTGCAGGATATTCTTTAAATGTCTTTCAACAGTGACCTATCCAGTTATTGGCTGAATTGTTTTCTTTGTGTGGTATAAAGAGGGATAATCTGAGTATAAACATTTACTTAGAATTATTATCAAACCAAACCAATTTAATAAATTATACTACATAAAATCTCATTGAGTTTGTACAATTTGAAGAACACAGTGATCTATATTTCAGCTTTCAAATTTATAGTTATGACAAAATACTTACAACAAAATTATATTAAATAATGGGAGGTCAATAGAACTCGAAATGCAGGTATTTAGCCAAGTATAAGAAGGCTCTTATTTTGATTCCTCAAGTGGGTACTGATTTTCTTCCTCTAAAAAATTACTATACTAATCATTAAAAGTTGTACATGGCTTCTGAAAAGGCTTTTAGAACTACCGGTCAGAGGACACAGAACTTGGCAGTCCTTGAATGACTTCTCAGAGTAGACCTACATTTTGTACTTTCAATGTTTGTGAAAATGGAGTCTCCTGTCAAATTCATATGGTCACCCCATACTACAATCCTCTTTCAAAATCCAATGGGCATATTAATACATTAAACCCTCTGAGAAAGAACTACAATCAAGAAAACAATTTCTTCTTTTTGACACAATAATGTCATGGAATCATTTTAATCATTACTGATTAATACTCAAGGAAACCAATATTTCATATAACATATTTTAGGCATATCAACTGATAGCAGAAAAAGTAAAAAATATATATAAAAATAGACTGGCCTGCTAATTATAGTGGTGCATACACGCAGTCCCAGCTACACAGGAGGCTGAGGCAGGACAATTGCCAAACTTGAGATCAGCTTTGGCAAAATAAGAACCTGTCGCAAAATTAGTTAATTAATTGTATAACCTGGCCCACAAAGTTCAAGGTGCACATATTATTATTTTGTTTAATATTTACTGTAAATTTATCTGGCAAAAAAGTGTTATCTCCATTTTAAAGATGAGGAAACTCAAGTACAAACAGAATTAAAAATAACATAGCACCTGCTACTATTATCAACAGCTGGATCAGAATCCTAGTCCAGGTTTATGTGATTTCAAACCCCCTGAATATTTCTGTTCTCTTTTCTTATATCCTTAAAATGTTGTGCTACACAATTCAGCCCAACACTGAGTTTTTGTTCCTTTTTGTAGATCAGAAATAGAACAAATAATTACTTCAAACAAATTTAAAAGTAAGTTGTGGGCTGGGGTTGTAGCTCAGTGATAGAGTGCTAACTTAGCACGTGTGAGCCACTGGGTTTGATTCTTAGCACCACATATAAAATAAATAAAATAAAGGTCCACCAACAACTAAAAATATAATACTTAAAAAGTAATTTGTGATTATTTATTTATTATCGTGTTGCTATTGAGAGCATACTAGATGTGTTTTGTAAAAATTTACTCTGAAAGACATGCAAAGTACTTAGATAATAATCAAAATCAGTCATTCTTAGGAACCCAGATGAGGAGAACAGAGAAAACAGAAGTACATAAGAGTTCCACAAGTTTCCATGACTATCGAACTATCTTGCTCTTGCATCTGTATGAGTTCTTCCTTCCTTTGGTTGTCACAGACTATTGTTATGGCTGATCTTTGGTCTGGCCTTTCCCTTGACTGTACAAAGCTCTTCAGAAATCTTTTATGTACTTACTTTCAAGAAGTTTTCTCCCAGCTCTCTTGAACTGATTCTATTTTTTAAAATTATTTTCATTAGTGCATATTAATTATACAAAATAATGGGTTTCACTGTGGCATCTGTACATTCTACTCAGACTTTTGCTCCCATCAATTAACTGAATTGGCTGTTGTCATAGGCAACAGTGACCTCCATGTTGCAAAGTATAATGATTGATTTAGCATTCTTCTCTAACTTGACTTTACAGCTGCATTTCTGACACAATTGATTGTCCTCTTCTTCTTGAAAGACTTTCTTTAGTTAGATTCCAAGACGCCTTTCCCATGGGAGTCCTGCCTATAGGTTGCTCCTTTTAGTCTCCTCAGCTTATTCTAGAGAGCCACAAGGTTGCTGGACCTCTTCTCATTTTTGTCAGCTTTCACAAAGTTGAGCCTGGGTGTGATCATCTAGACTCCTAGGTTTAAATATCATCTATATGTTGATAACTCTTACATTCCAGACTTCTTTTCCTGAAGTCTAATTTGTATTTAATGGGCACTTCAAGTTCAAAATGACAAAACAGAAATCCTGAGACTCCCTATTATATTTCTTTCTGCAGTCTTTCCTATCTCTGTAAATGGAATTTTACCCTTACATTCATACCTCCTGGCCCTTACCATATGTAAAATTTGCACTTGTCAATCAAGGGATGTTGGATCCATCAGAGTTCATGACTTTACACAACAGAACAGAGAACAGGTCAGGGCACATGGTTATCTGTTGTTTCGTAGTAAAGGATAAAAAAAGTTCAGAGTTATTTCAAAAAATAAAATAGTTACTTGAAGAAGAATATGATTTTTCTATGAAACCCTGAAGAACACTGATTGTGATTATCTTTTCATCTATTATGATACTCCATCTAGTTTCAGATAACTCTCCTTCTACCACTTCATAACAACTCACAAACTGCATTCCTATTATCATGACACATAAGCAAAGCTCAGGTGTTTGTTGAGGGAAAGGACTATATTTCTTCTAGTATTTATGCATTGTTAACCATTTAACATCTGTAAAATTGTACTCTCATTCTTATTGTTTCTATTTCTTTTGTCACTGATGAGCAAGTCATAGCAGAACTGAACATATAATATAATGTGGAAAGGAAATTCTCACAAAGAAGAAGATAAGTCAGTTATTTGAAGGCAAGGGAAGTGACAATTTTCCATGGAAAGTGGAATAATAAGGACTCAAAATGGAATCAAAAAAGAGGGTGAAGAAACAATGTACTGAGTATTTGCTATATACAACTAGACACATTTATTAAATATTTTATAGTTCATTATATCATGGGAGAGAATTCATGGTGGTGTCAGAAAGGCAAACAGATATCAGGACACAGGATTGTAGGTGACTGCTGAAGACCCAATTTTGATTATAGATTATTAAACACACTAGAGTTATCTACTACTTATAACATATTTGTACTATGAAAATAATGTGAATTCCCATGAAAGCAAAAACTAGTACACAAAGAATTCCTAGATTGTTATTTATAACAAGAGATAAGTTGTATTTATAAAGGGTAGGTATTAATAGGCTATATGTTATCAATGCCAAAATGTGTGTTATGGATTCTTTATTGTTTGAATCTTGAGAGAAGAGATTTTACTGTTTTTTTTTTTTTTAAATTTATTGGTTCTTCTTAGTTTTACATGACAGTAGAATTTATTCTGTTAAAATTATACCAGCATAGAATATATCTCATTCTATTTAAGATCCCATTCTTGTGGATGAGTGATGGTGGATTCATTTAAGTGTTTTCCTATGTGCACATAGGAAAATTATGTTAGATTTATTCTACAGTCTTTCCTATCCCTATCCTTCCCTCTTCCTTTCATACGCCTTTGTCTATTCTACCCCAATTCTCTTCTTCCCCTTACTCCCTTTATTGTGGTGAAGCTTCCACATATCAGTGAAAACATTTGATCTTTGGTTTGGGGGGATTGGCTTATCTAAGTTAGCATGCATGATAATCTCCAGATCCATCTATTCACTAAAAACAGATGGGCACAGTGGCACACACCTGTAATCCCAATGACAGAGGCTGAGGCAGAAGGATTGCAAGTTCAAGACCAGCCTCAGCAACTGAGTGAGGCCCTAAGCAACTTAGTGAAACCCTGTCTCAAAATAAAATAAATAAATAAATAAAAAGGGCTGGGAATGTAGCTCAGTGGTTTAATCACTTCTGGGTTCAATTCCTGGTACCCCAAATCAAACCAATCCAAACAAAACCAAATAAAATAAAGAACAAGAAAACAAACTAACCAAAAATCACCCAACAATTTGAACTTAAAGAAAAGGGAAAGAAGAAAGAATAGGAAAAGAAAAAGGAGAGTATAGTTAACACAACCAAAACAGTTTTAAGAAGGACAAAACCCAAATAAAAGAGAAAGAAAGTAAAAATCCAGATACTCAGCAGAACAAAGTAATAAAGTGCTTAAAAGAATGTTTTCAAATGGGGTGGGGTATACAGTCAAATTAGCTAAATAATGTGAGGATGGCAAGAGTTTAGAAGCAGTGTGACTCAGACCACTTATAAAGTTTGAAAGAAAAGATGCCGAAGTGGGTGATACATTAATTAAGGTTCAGGATATATAAGCAAAGTTACTAAAAGGAGGGATATATCAATCAAAGCCAGTCTTAAAAGAGTCTACACAAATTTTAATATATTACTTTGATCACAGAATAAAGTATACCTATAGTTCATGAGCATTTATGTTAATAGATTGCCTTTAGCCCATTTTTCATTACTTTTAATATTTGCTCACATAAACTTTTACTTATTTACTCTATTGTCTCATTCATGTAAGGTAAAAGTATGTATGTATTTGCATCCTAAGTTGTTGAAATTTTAATTCTAAAATATAGAGGATTATTATTATAGTTTTCCATTTAAATTTATTTGTGAATATCTGGCTGCCTACATCATCTTTCTTTGGAAGGGTTTTAATCAATTTGGTGACACTTGGTTTTGTACCCCAGACCACAAACTGTTTCTCTGATACAGTGATCTGGAATATAGTTTAATAAAAACATTCAATAAAGATGTTACTTAAAAGAAATCTTCATGTATAGTCACTAACAATATTGTTGTCTTAAATATTCCAGAAAAAAGAGAATTTAACAACATCTATCAAGTCTTAAAGTAATCATTTCAATTGATACAGAAACTCCAGTAAAAATATTTTTAGGTATACTTGTATAATGAATATCATTATAGTGTTACTTATAATGGTAAAAATCTAAAAACTCCAAATAAAGAAATGGTCAGAAAAACTTATGTTAAAATAAGCCTATTCTATATGGTGGAAGATTAAGCAGAAGTTAAAAAATGTTTTTAATACTTTGTAATGTTTTAGGTAATGTTCAATGTACAAAGTATTGTCTTGGGATTGAAAGTAAAACAATAGATATATTTAATATGAGTTCAATGGCAAAAATATTGTGTAGAAGATATTGATCAAAATTAACTATTTGGCTTTTTTTTCTGAAGGGCTTTATGAATGATTTGAACCTGCCTGCAATTTATAAATTCTCTATCATAATTATAAATTTCTTCTATACTCGGAGAAAGCTTTACAAATATTATATGATGAATAAGCAATAACATCAATGTTACAAAATTACCAGACAGCAAGCTAACTCATACTTTCACAATGGTTGTATGTAGATGTGACAATAGTGCCACTTCCCACCTAATTCTCTTCATAGACAGAGTGGCTACAAGCAGAGATAAGTGAATGCTTAAGCTTCAGTGTACAACCTTGGAAGCTGGTGATGAGGCAAAGAAAGGAGAAACATAATTCTTTGGGGGAAAAGATATTAGGAGAGTTAAAAACCAAAAATGAGATAGGTTTACTACTGAAGTGCCTTTTTTTTTTTTTTGTCCCTCGATGCTTCAATTTAGTTTTTATAAAGACTGTGGTTGTTCACCTCTGAAAAATTAACTGCTCTTTGGTTAGTATGCAAATACTGAATCAAACACCTGTTTTCAAGACCACCACAGTTAATAGTCTGCTACTCCAATCCATCTGATACCTACATGTTGCATTTTCTGAAAAGGTATTACAGAAGGTATCTCTACTTTAAAATGATGGGAGAGCACAGTTTCTATTTCTTTTCTTTTTATCTTTTTAGAGTATAAACTCTTGTTTTTTATTTCCTGGAACTATATATTATATTTAATAATCATTTTTACTTCTACTCTTTCTTTTTAATTTGTGTTATTTTAGCTAGAATACACCAGGACTGAACGTTCCAGTAAGCAACTTCTCTGCTAACTTTCTCCTGGTAAGTATCTATTTTCAGCTGAAAAACTTTTATTTACTGAACTATATCCCAGTAGGGTTTTGAAAACCCCATCTCAGCATTCAGACATAGATAAATTTGAAAGATGATAGATTGATCAGTCAATATATATACAGATAAAATAAATAGGATAGAAAGATAGATGGTAGATAAGATAGATCTGTTTATAATAGATGATTTTAAATTTGTATATATAAAACTTGTCAACTTTGTGCTCTCTCTCTCCATGTGTCTGCATACACATAGATATGCACAAATATATAAACTTTGAATCATAGGTACCATAAATTACTTTTTCATGTTGAATTAAATAAGTTGCATTTATTTCAAAGCATGAAAGAATGTGGTATATGTTTAGATATGAAGCAACAAGTGACTTCTCCATTCATCAAAAGTTTGTGAAAAGCG
This sequence comes from Marmota flaviventris, assembly GCF_047511675.1. Classification (NCBI taxonomy): domain Eukaryota; kingdom Metazoa; phylum Chordata; class Mammalia; order Rodentia; family Sciuridae; genus Marmota; species Marmota flaviventris. The sequence goes on along the minus strand of NC_092502.1, from coordinate 91,679,250 downwards.
TGGTTAACCAGTAGAACACAAGAACCTGTGGAGCAGACAAAGATTAATTATACCTGTACTCAAGCAGCAATGTTTGTGTTCCAAACAAATTATATTTGCTTGTGTTTAAACGATGCATAAATCTGATGCGTGCAGACGAACGTGTGTTCAGGATGAGTGAGCACACTTGTTTGAATGTCATATTTATCCCTGTATTTTGTCAGAAAATTAACTTCTTTGGAGTTTGTGCTTGAGCTGAGCATATGGTTGTTGATCTCTGGAGATGACAGCCTATCTGAGCAATAGCTCCTTATGGCTCCAGCTCTCCTCGGCTGGCAGATGCTTTGGGCTTTTCTACAATTAAGTGGAGATCATCACTGTTTTCTTTGAGCACTGCTGTGCCTTGTACTCTGAAGTGTTTTGTTAATCACTGTCTGCCTTCGACAGAAGCTGCCAAAGCTCTCATTAAGTTTGAATTTTGAGATGTCATGCTCGAATGATGGAATTTCATCCTTTTTCTGCATGAATGGAATTGGCTATGGAAAGGTGCCAGAAAAAAAAAATCATGTCACTAAAGTATACTTGCTTTATATTTTGGAGAAGAAACAAAAGGCGGCTGCAGGAGGGGGGTTCCCAATAATTTGTCAACTCTGGAGCATGTAGTTTCCTAGGTGATATAATTGTTGGGGGCTCACCCTTATTAACAGGAATGGCTCCTTTATTAGATTGTATATCAATAATCAGTCACTTTCTTGTTCACAAAGTGAACTTTAAATTTTTTCTCTTACTTGCCCTAAGACCTTTCATGGCATTTGATATCGACTCTGAGTATGCTGAAACAGAAAGTAGGGGCAAGTTGCACAGAAGCAAAGCAATTCCTTTAATAACCTGTCTGTCTAATTGGGGGCAGGAGAAGATATTTGGTAGTAAAGGATAAAAACACCACTTTTGCCCTTCAAAATAATTGCTTGAAGTTGTGTAGAGACTGAAAACTCAATGCATCTGTTGACTATTTGATGATTTGCTGCAGGAAACCTAGTGTTATGGGAAATATGGTTTGAAAAGACATTATCCATTTCTCCTGGTGAATCTCATTGTTTCAGTTGAATGAGTAAAAGTAGGAAGTAAGCCTTGAAGATAAAAATACGTAGAGTAATTAGCTCTAATGCCTAATCACTTGAGCTTGAGTCATAAAGCATTTGGAGATTTATTAAACTGATCTATAAAGTCCTATACTTGAAAATACTGACATCTACTTATTAACACACTTAAAAAACAGCATTATTTTGGGGTCAGTTTTGTCTGTGGCTCAATTTATTTTAATTAATTACACATGCAATGGATATTTCATAGCCTCTTATTAATAGTTACAAATAAGACAAAATTCAAGCCTATTACTTAGCAGCAGGAAGAAGATTGGCTACTCTGACCACAATAACCCTTCAACCTTCTGTATAAAGACAGCATGCAATTTCCATAAAGCTAGGAATAGATTTCATAACACACTCTTTGGGTACAGTGCTGATCCCTTTTAGATTATTTTAATGAATCTGAATGTTGATGATTAAAATGTTGATTGAGATTTCTGAGGCAGAATGTTGGATAATGGTTTTTTTGTCTATGTGAAATAAAAAGGAAATACATATTGTTTCTGCACTCTAGAAACACACACTAGGAAACTTTTAATATAATGGTATGAAAGCCACATGGTCTGAGAAGTTAGAGGAAACCTTCAGACAAGTAAATGTGCATATAAATTCTAGTTTCCATCTCTTGTCTTATGTTTGGACAGATATAATGGTAACTCACTTGACATATGTTGACTCATGCAGTGAGATCCTACTAACCAAAATATCTCCCCCACCTGAGTTTAATGGACTTCCTTTAGAAAGAAAAATAGATACTATTTTACAAATGTCCATTGAGCCATATTATGTTCCCATCTCCTTTTCCTTCAGTAGGAATTCTATTTCAGTTCATCCTATTTAGCTTACTATCACTCATAAGAGCACAAAGTGTGAGAATGGGAATCCATTTAAGCAGTATTCAAGAAGATCTGAGAAGGCCTACACTACAGCATTTAATAAAGAGCCAGCTGGCATAGAATGCTCAATTGTTGAGTGTCTCTGATGTCCTACAAACAATATAATGGTGTTTTGGCACACAGAGTTCCAATAACTAAAAGAAAAAGATGAGTTTTGATCCCTTTGAGAGTTTAGATATACATGGTGACTCACATGCTACTTTGGGGAAAGATATAGACAACACTGGGAAAAAAAAGACTAAAAATTTGACCTCTGTTTATAAATTTGGTAACCACGGTTATGGGGAAGACATATAAACTCATTAAACTTCATTAACCATCTGCTCTGTGTATCTCACAGTGGCATTGTCTCTTCAACATATATTGAATGTGGAAGACCATTGAAAACTTAAAGCAGGTATAAAGGTAAGACAATGTGATTCCAACACTCAAGTTTGAAATAATGTTATTCAGAGATAATCACTCAAAGATGCTTGTGTAGTTCTTTTGTGTACTCCATTCTCTAGATTCCACTATCCCAAACTACCCAAACAGATGTTCTTATAGTAAATTTTCTATCCAATGATATGACATAGCACTTAGCAATGCTAATTTTCTCTCTCATACTCTCTCTTTATGTGTTTTTATAAATGTATACACAGAAATATTACTAATGCATTTGTATGTATAATTTTAATGCCAATGTTCTTTGATTTATCATGCTATATTTCTACTCATCTTTGGGATTTGTGAACATGTTTATCCTTCTTAACGTTAATCAAAATAAAAGCTATTTTCTATGCCTGGAATAAATTTAATTTTTCACATTACTTTTATTAAATTATTTAAAATTTTGTTTATTTATTTATTTTTGTGGTGCCGTGGCTCAAATGTAGGGCCTGCACATGCTGGGCAAATGTTTTACCACTGAGCTACATTCCCAAGCCCTTATTTTTGAAATTTATGAAAGGAAAATCTAAAATAAGAAACAACATTGACATTAGAAAGTAATCTGTCAAATACTTTGAAAGATTTGATCACTTTAAAAATGGAAGATTTTTTCTTTATCCCCCAATTTTCTTTTGTCTAATTTTGTACTATGCATATATCTAGTTTCATAAAATACACATGGGGCAGAACAACAAGTTGTTACTGCTTTAAATGCACCATTAAAAAAAATAAAACAAATAACTCCTTATTGTATAAAACCCACACAATAAGAATAAATAAACAAAACCAAAATACATTATATTGAGGGGGGGCAGTCAAGATAATGTTATTCAGAGATAATCACTCAAAGATGCTGGTGTAGTTCTTTTGTGTATTTTGACTTATGTAACCATTACCATCTCTATTTTATACAAATTGAATCCTGTGATTTCCACTTAATATTATGTTATACCATATAAATTTGTTGAATCGAAAATATCTTTATTTATTTATAATTTGTACATATATATTAATAATACACACCTTTATAGATACATGATATACGTATATATTTTATTAACATTATTATTATGAGCATTCAATATTTTCCTAGTATTTCACTGTTATATAAAAATATACTAAATACTTTTGCACATAAAACTTTATCTGAAGTTAGTATTATTTTCTCATTCTACATTTGAAAAATTTAATTAATGCCTGAATGTTCATAAAAATTGTTGAGGTTTTGACATATAAGGACAAATTCCATATTATGCTTTGATTTAAAACTTGATAGACATTTTGATTTTCCATCAAAAATAAAATCATGCCTCAACGAATTTCTGATTAGTAGAGTGAAAATATTTTAAAGTTTTTTAGTTTCTTGTCATATGTGCACACACACACATATACACACATACCAGCGTGTGCATCTATGCATAAATATGTTCCAAAATGGAGAAATAAATATTTTACATAAAGTATTTCATTTCTTTTTGGAATAAAATCTAGAGGACGATACTTAAATACACATTCCTTGTCTGGGCAAATTTCTGAGTGCAAAAAAAGCAATTGCACATATATTTTTGGTTATTTCAAAATAATTCCTTTAAAACAAAATTGATGGTTACTGGAGGAAAGATCTTTAATTGGCTGCCATAGGACAGGCATTATGGAGTGGTCATTGAGTCAGCTGAAAATAGTGCTATCTCTCTCTATATTCTAGAAGAGAGGATGGCGAAGTGTGGTGATAAATACTTCTAATTCCAATGACTCAAGAGGCTGAGGCAAGAGGATTGTAAACTTGAAGCCAGATTAGGCAATTTAGCCAGATCCTGACTCAAAATAAAAATAACAAAAAAGATTGGGGGTACTGGGGTTGTGGCTCAGTGGAGAGCACTTGCCTAGCACATGTGAAGCAGTGGGTTTGATTTTTTAGAACCACATAAAAATAAATAATAAATAAAATAAAGAAATTGTGTCTATCTACAACTAAAAAAATAAAAAATAAAAATAAAGGTTTGGGGATGTAGGTCAGTGATTAAGTCCTGGGTTTAATCTCTAGTAACACACATACACCACATACATGTGTATATATACACACACATATACATACATATGGATACATATATATGTGCATACACACACACACATATGAACGAATTAAGATGTGATAAATATACCCAATGGAGTTTTACTCAATCATAAGAAAGATAAATTTTGTTACTTACTGTTAAATAAATGGAATTAAAAAACATTCTAACTGAAATAAGTCAGACTCAAGAAAGTTGAGAGTTCAATGATTTATCTTATGTGCAGAATGGAGAAAAAGATGAAAAAAAATTCACAAGGGATTTCATGAAAACAGAAGTAAGATCAATTGAGTAGAGAAAGGTGATCAAGAGGGATGGAGGAAGGGAGGACATGGGAAATGAAGTCTCCCAAGACATGCTTTGTCCATGTATGAATGTATCACAATAAATCTTGTTTATATATGTAATTATAAATAATAACCACAAGAAAACAGAAGGGAAATCATGTAAGAAAAGCAAACAGATCAGGAGGGAAGAGCACTGGGAAAAAAGAAATATTGGGAAATGAAATAGATCAAATTCTGGTATGTGCATATTTGAATATATGAAACAATGAACCACTATTATGTATTATTATACCAATAAAAATAAATAGGTAAATAGATAAATAAAAAAGATATTATAGGATGGCATGACTTCAAGTAAACTTATTTAATTCTTTATTGTGAAATCAGTGGTATTTATACAAAGTTCAGAATATTTCTTTGGCATTCGTCATACTATGTAAACATTCTTAATCAATGACAGAAAATTTTAAGAATGTGATCATCAGCAAATTATTACTAGTATCACACTTCACTTATAACACTTATTGTATCCTAGCCTTCAGGCTATGGAAGGAGTTTGTGTTAGAGTACCGGTATTCTGAATTAAATTGGATCCTACCAATTAAAAGGCAAAACAGAATGAAATATTTTGGATATTCCAGCAGGTATATTTGAAAAATATTCTCTTCCTAACAAAATTACTTTGCATTTCTCATACATATTTCTCTAAGCCAGATCAGGCTGTTCTTTCCCACTAATGCTTCACAGAATGATGCTTTTTATAACCAGGGAAATTGGGTGTACTCTCTAAAGATCTCTACATAATTATCTTCTTTCTAAACAAGCCAGAAAGTTTGAATCTTAAAGAATATGAAGCACAACCTATCATGTATATGCCATTGGATAGATGATTAGACTGATTTATTTGGCCTTCATCTTAAATACACAATATATATCTATATTTTAAAATATATTTTTATTATCACTGGAATTGATTGAGGTAAATTTCATCTGGATCTTAGGAGCTTTTAAAACATGCCTCCTAAACCATAGTGGTTCTGTTCTTCCCTCCTCTGGATTCCTCTTCCTGCTTTCTTGTTCTTCCTTTTGTACACTCCCTTCCAGAATGAGAATGCAAGTACCATTTCAATATTTCTTTATCAGTAGTTGACTTCCAATATAGTAATTCTTATTACAATACTTATATCATGATTTCTTTTCTCCCCAATTGTTAGCCTACTATTTTCATGGAAAAAAAACTCACATACAACACATTCTACACTTTCTTAAGGAATTGACACTAAAAAAAAAGAAAAAAAGAAAAGAAAAACACAAAACACTACAGAACCCTTGTATATATAATGAAACACGAGGAGGCTACAAAAGTGAGAATGATTATTTGGGATAGAATGATTACACCTTAAATAGAGAACTAAGTTGGTTTTTAAGGGTTTCATAAGGATATAAGCAGAAATGTGAAATGATGGAAAAGTTTGGTGAAAGAAGAATGGTTGGATCTCAATTTTGTTCCCCTTTATCTGCGTTTGATACTTATGTGTGCTCTTGGTTGGTTGTGGAGAAGGAAAATCACTCTAAGCCTAAAAAAACAAAGTGTTTTACAATTCAGTTTTTGAATGTAAGTGAAAATAGTGTCATGACTGAAATCCTTTTATTTTTTGGGGGGGAAATTTTGCTTTTGTGCTTATCTGACAGGGGTGAAGACAAAGTAAGAAATGCAAATGAGTATAATTTTAACCTAAAGTTTCCTTTTTTGGAGGGGGGTACTGGGGATTTAACCCAGGGTTACTTAGCCACTGAGCCACATCTCCAGTCCAATTTTTATTCTTTTTATTTTGAGACAGGATCTTGCTAAGCTTCTTAGGGCCTCACTAAGTTGCTGAGGCTCGCTTTGAGCTTGCAATCCTCCTGCCTGAGCCTCTTGAGCCACTGGGATTACAGTCATGCACCATCACACCCAGCTTCTTAGTATTTTTTTTTAATAACCCAGTTGAAGATGAAATACTCCTATGAAGGCTAAAAGACAAAGAAGAAATGAGCATTTTAACCTTTTTAATTTTCTGAGAATCCACCATCATTTCTATCTTTTGTACTTAGAGTGTACTGTTCATTCTAAGTAAATCTCCAATTTCAGCTATTGTCCTTCCAATTATTTCAATTTACTTTAGCTTAATCACAGGGTATATTGGAATGGACATAGTTTTTATATCAACAAATACCAATCTATTGATTAGATGTATCATAGAGGTATTCCATAGTTTTGGCTCATGCAATATTATAGACTAACAGCTTGTCACTTTTAATATTTGTTGTGTACTGAATGTGTCACCCCAAATTAATATTGTTAAAATTCTAAAAACCAATGTGATAGTGTTAGGGAGTGGTCCTTTGGGAGGTAATTAGGTCAAGAGGGTACAGCTCTTATGAATGAGATTCATGCCCTCATAACAGATGAGAGAAAGATAATTTTTCTCTTGCTGATGTAAAAATAAAACTGACCATTTATAAGCTAGATGGAGTTTTTTCAATGGACATCAGGTCTGCTAATGTCTTGATTTTGGACTTGTTATTCCCCAGAACCGTGAGAAATAAATGTTTTTATTTAAGTCATGTACTATATTATAGCAGCCCAATTATACCAAGACTATAATCAAACGTCATATGATCTTAATTTTTTACAAATGTCTTGATAGGCAATGAAGTCTTTCATGTTCCTATTGATTACAAAACCAAAGCATAGGGAGATAATTTATTTATTTCAAATGATTGATTTCTAGTTCATCTCTGCTGATTTTCAAAAAGTCACAATAAGGATTCATATATTTTTATTAGAAATGATCATTTTATGCTTATTCTCCTTTAAGCTTTTATATTTTACCTCTTTGCATTCTTTTCCTAGTTTAATGAAACATTCTTATTCATATAATAGTGACAATAGCAGTTTGAATCAGATTATAAACACAAGTGATTCCTCTGTGGGAAGATACCTCAGAGCTTCTAATAGTTTAGATTCTGTGCATAGATTTTTGCCACAGTGTTTTCAGCACTTCTGCCTTTGAAAACATAATAGGTGAAAATCCTAGACGTTGTGTTTATCATTGATGTTACAGCACTACTCCACGTGACTCTGCACTGATTTACACAACTATCCTAGCAGAAAGAACCTGAAAGATAAAGTAGCTTATTCTTTATTATTCAATAAACATTCTAAAACATGGTTCTTGAAAATATTAGCATATTTTCTGGCCTTGAGTGTCAATATGCGATCTCTTAATAAGACAACATTGCTGTTATGTGAATTATATTTCTTAACAATTACATAAAAATTTGCTGCAATAGACAGATAGTCTTTCTGTCATTTTTTTTTTTTTTTTTTTGTTATTGTTTGTTCTTGCCATGCTAGGGATTGAATCCAGGGCCTCCTGCATGCTAGACAAGCACTCTACCACACAGCTACATCCCTAAACCCTCTCCTTTAATCTTTGTTAAAAAAAAAAAAAAACAAGCATGAAGCATACATTTTAAAATACAATCATCACTCTACAGCTGTAACATTAAAGTAAGATGAATAAATACAAACTTCACTTAGTTCTTTCTGAATTTAGACTTCCTTGGAACGCATGTACTGTAGTTCTCTATGATCAATTGCCATACTTATATCAGCAGAGTATTGTAAACTTATCAATTCCTCTAAAAGGCATTTGTCTCCAGGCTCTGTGGTTTCCAAGGACTTACTCATTATCATCCAACAGAGACACTGTGGTTGTTCCCTCTCTTGGGCTTTGGTTCTCCATGAAGAAGCAGAGTGACTCTCCTGCAAGAGCCCTATTAAATACTCTGCTGAGGCAATATTGCTACAGGTGTTAAATATGAGCAGTGGTCTGTTTTTATGTCAATTTATTTCAAATGCATATTAGGTTATTTTCAAAATAATGCCACTATAGTGGCATCTTTAATTTGGAACAGATGCTAAGTCAAACTAAATAATGTAGGATTTTAAAAATCATTTCATATTTTGCAAATTTCTCAGGAGTTGAGTAAATTCCTTTTTGTAAATCTAGAAAACACTTTTGAAATTTATCTACAGTAAATTGATTACACAACTAAAAGCACTATCTGTTAAGCAATAAAAAATCATATTTTCTTATAGGTATGGTAATACTGTAGGTAAATGAAACACATGACCTGGAAACTAAAATGTTTAAAACCCACAACAAAGCATGAAACTTCTAGGTATATTAATATAGCAACTACTATGTGTGAAGTAATATATCAAGTATTTAATTTGTGTTTTTTATTTAGGCTCTGTATTTTAATATAATAATTTTTCTTTCCTTTGCAGTCTTATAAATCACACTCAATCCCTGGCATTGCCATAAAATAATAAATATTCTCTGATTTCTTTGAAAATAGTATACAAAGGTAAGTAAATGATATAAATAGTATACAAAGGTAAGCATATGATAATACATGTGTGCGGCATACACAAACACACACACACAAACCACACTTTTGGCAATATCTGAACTTCTGCCAGATGTCACAGTTTTGTTCATAAAAGAAAACATGGAAATTACCGAGAGTGAGAGTATCCTGCCATTCTTCTAATTATTCTTTGGTTTATTTGCACCATCAGTTCACATATTTCCTTTACCTATAACATAAAGTATATTAAATATTATTTCTATGCTATTTCTATCATATATCAAAATCTAAAAAGCAGCTCAATAGCCGTATTATTAATGTCAACATCTTTGAAACTTTATTTTGCTTTCTGATAGATGCACTCTCATTGCACATGTAAAAATGAACTTAGAAGTTTAACTGCCTTAAGATTTAGTGTCTGTGTGTGTGTGTGTGTGCACGCACATGCATAAATACACAGACAGACCTTCCTATGAAATATAGTATTGAATGGATGAGATCTGTTTAGAAATTTCATGCATAGATTATTTGTCCAATTGTAGAGATATTTGAAGCAGAAAGACGGTTAGCTCAGCATAATGAATATGTCTGCCAGCCATTTTTATAATGACTTGCTGCAGTTTTTTATTGTCTGACAAACCGTATGCTGTGCTGTACTGTGAGCTTTCTTGTTCGACATAATCAAAAATGATGCAACGTATCCCTCGAAGTCAGACTGGATGAAAGAAAGGCAGCAAAGTGCTGCTTTGCCAATAGTTTGGTTGCATATACTGTTGAAATTATTCTGCAGGTGATAAATGCACAATTATCTTCATTTATAATGCATTATTCGTGATCTATAGTAGAGAGGTTATTATTCAGATATAGAGCTTTTAAATACATTCATACACCTAACATTTCTTTATTCACATTAAATAAGCCACCAGTTGTATCTAAACCTTTTGAGATAAATGTATTTACATATACTTAAAGAATTGCAAAATAATTTACTTTGGGTTTGTTAATTTATTACTAGATTTTCTGTGACTTCTAAAATTTACTCATTAGGGGAAATATTTCAAAAGATAAAAGGTTCTGTTTTTTAATGGTTAAATACATCAATATTAAAGATTTGGAATTAATATGAGTGATCATTTTCAATTTAGCACTTCCATATACGTGAAAAGATCCATGCTTAGTTTTAATAAGAATGTATTAATATAAAATCTGTAAAGAACACTAGGCAGAAGTCTTGCACAATAGAACTGCATGGTATGTATATTCACTTTGGTGATAAATGCTTCGTTCCTTCTTTAGAGGATTATTAAAAGCATTCTCTGGAGGAATAAAATGGTGGAAGTCACACATTTAATAGCTCAGGTACAAAGAGTCAGATTGTGCCAGTTGGCAAAAGTTAGCAGGAAGCTGTCACAATAAATGGCAGCAGCTGCTCATAGTTCTAAAGAGTATGTCCCAGTCAGAACTGAAAACTGATGGCATCTACATTAATACTACCTTAATGGCCCATCTGCTGCTCCATAGGGTCCCTAGCTGCTGTATGGAGTCATAGGCATTTGACAGGCAGTCTCTGTATGCCAGACGCACATTGTGCCAAATGTTTTAGGCTGCTTCATCTCGTTCTGATCTGTCAAATTCTCCCTACTCATTTATCAGGCAAGGAGTTATGAGGGTTTTCTTTTCTACACATCATTGGCTTTCAGCATTGGGGCAACTAGGAATTTGGAAGGCAAACTATTTTGGTTATTGTTTTTTTCCTAATTGATGATGCAAGGCAAAGTTGTCTGATATACCATACTGTATTGGGTAGGTTAACAAAACTCTATGACAAGGAAGCCCTGTGGGGAAATCAATCCAGTGCATTTTTAAATGCAATGCTACATAAATACATAATGTGATTGCATTGGTGGATTTATTGCATATTTCTATAGAGTATTATAAACTGAAAAAATGTTAGAAGAACTTATTTTATGTTGTTGATATAGAAAAATATTACTATTATACCAGAATACTTTAAATGTTTTGATAAGAAATGGAGAATTAACATTTAAGAATATCCCTTAACCTATTTTCAAAGTGAAATAAATATTAGATTTGAAATGCAAATATAAGCAATTTTGTGTTTTGTAGCAAGTGATTAAATTATACAGGTATAATATTGTTCAATTTTGAGGATGCAGTATTATTCATATTGAATATCTGGAATAATTAGAGCAATGCAATTCATATATCATTGGATAAAAAAACTGATGGCAAATATGTAATCAGATTATATTAATTACATAAAATTAAAAAAAATCCTTTTTGATAAGTATCCCTAGGTAACAAGATGAAGCCTTACTCTTAAAATAAAGGATGGTTGCCTTTCCCATTTTGGGGACCAGTAACAAAGTGGCTACCAAATATATACATTTAGTAAACACTAAAAAAACACAAACAAACGAACAACAACAATAACAAAAACCAACCTGATGATACAGTGGACAGACATGTCCTGTTTTCACTGGGAACTTCCTAGCCTTTTCAATGGTTTACACTTTCTAAAACAGTTATTCCACATTTGTGAGAGTTCTTCAGTCAATAAGATGGCCTATGTATTTTTCTGGTGATCTTGTCCCCCTTCCCTGTCCTTAATTTCTAGAATTATGAGGTTTTCTTTTTCTTTTTTTCTGTCTCATCTGGCTGTTTTAAGACTGAATAAGCCCCCAACCCCCTAAAAAAAGAAAAAGGAGATAGAAACAAAAAAAATCTCTTCAATGGGTATAAATTAACTCGATCCGTCACATATTATGATGTTCATACGTGAAAATATGAGTGAAACAGATTTACTTTATTCTAATTCCAATGTATTTCCCAATCATAATCAATAAGAATACCAATACTATTATTAATAATTTTAAAGGCAGCTATTAAAATCTGTTTCTGTATTTTATTGGAAATTCAGCTTGCCTTGAAGAACAGAACATTTGTAAGTGAAGGAGTTTAATGCAAAAGTGTGTATCCACCAATATATGCCTCTCTGAGTTTAATGCAAAAGTGTGTATCCACCAATATATGCCTTTCATTATATATAATGAAAGGCATATATTGTATGTATATTATATATATATATTGCTATATATATATATATATATATATATATATATATATATATATAATGAAAACTAAGGAAAGTTTTTGATGGGTTTACACTTTTAATTATTGTTGATTTCTTTAATTTTGTCTCTATTATTTCAGTATACACTTTTTAAGATGTACAAAAGTTCACAAAGAAGTTTTAATGTAATTTTTTAAAAAAGTGTAAATTTCCTTAAGTATTTCTAAATTCAAATAGATCCAACATGACATTAGCTATTCCTTATTCCTCCAGTAGAATTATAATCCCAACTATTGAAATTAATTTGTAATTAATGCTATTGTATTGTTACAATAGCCCATCTTGGACAGCTTGTTTGGCTGGTGCAGAGCCCTGAAGACTTTGGTGGAAAGAGTCAGACACAGTCCTGTTCTTTTCTTACATGTTCTTGTATCACTGAATTTCATTAGCATTTGGGTATCTTCTAGGATTAAACAAAAATTACTAGTTATTCAGTAGTTAGAGTGTGCTAGAGACTCTGTTATAGTCGACTGCATTTGATCTACATAATAACTCCATGTCAAAAGTAGTATTCTGTATTATGCAGCAACTAAAGCTTACTTCTATAATAGAGTACCTTTTCATATAGACGATAGACCCTGTGACCCATGATTGGAAATGAGATTGAGCTGGATTTGTACCAGGTTTGTGAGAAGCCAAGATTATAATGTCTCATTGTTTACAATTATGTTCTTGAAAAAAATAAAATAATAGGAATTTTAGGGAGATAACCAAGAAAGTAATACTGAAAGAAATACTTTGGCTGTTGAGAAGGGTTTCTTTAGTATAACAGGAGCATGCCAGACAACACAAACACAGGGCTGGGCCTGGGCATTAGAGTACAGTGATGGCCCTCCTCAGTGTTGGGGACAGCAGGCATCATTATAACCCAGCCATCTCTTTGACACTTGTAGATTCTTGGGAGATGGCTTTGACTGTGGATTGAAGGAGCTAAAAATCTTTGGAAAGTAGCTTTGCTGTGAGATAGCCCTGAATGAGTTAATACAGGAGGATGACAATTATTGCCTCTTGCCAGGAGGTAAGTGGGGATGATGGTGTATTTTAAGTCCAAATATCACCAAGTTCACTTTAGCAATTGCTTGCAAACATCAACTGAGATGTCTGGCCCAGACTAAGGGTCTCAGTTCTAGCTGATCTTAGTGGGTACAATAGTGTCCAGTAATCAGGCTGATGTGTGGAGTCATGTAAGCAGATAAGGAATTTTGGAAGACTAAGTGAGGAAGACACAGAAAGGAAACATTCACCGTCAACTCAAACAAATGAGAAAACTACCAATGTTTGCAGTATTAATGTCAATTGCCTCTCTTGGTACACAAAGGCATGTAAAACTGCGGTACTAGAGTTCACATTTTTGGTCCACAATGTCAAAGTTGGATCTGCTATAGGTACTTTACTATAATTTCACTAGGCTAGAGATATGGAAGGTAGACATTTTGTTTTCATATGGCAATAACTAGCATGTGGGAAAAATTCAAACTAGTGAGCAGACATTAATATTACCATTATTTGGACTAGACATGTTCTGTTTATTTATTTTTTTTTCCAGAATTCTATCTAAAGTTTTGGATGTGTGCATAATTTTCTAAGGGGGAAAAAAAAGAGCAATAAAACAAACAAAAAAAATAGGGAAGCTGGAGACAGAGCAATCCAATGAAAGATCATTTTTTCAGATGTTTATAGCGTGTGTGTGTGTGTGTGTGTGTGTGTGTGTGTGTGTTTGGGCGAGGAGGACTGGGGATTGAACCCAGGGGTGTTTAACCACTAAGCAACATCCCATTCTTTTTTTATATTTATTTAGAGACAGGATCTCTCTGAGTTGCTTAGTGAATCTCTTTTGCTGAAGCTGGCTTTGAACTTATGATCCTCCTGCCTCAGCCTCCCAAGCTGATGGGATTACAGGCATTCACTATTACTCCTGGCTATAGTTGTGTATTAATGAGAACATTTACTATAACTGCATCATTTTTTTTACTTACTATCTAGTTTTCTTGATTCTTTACTTTTAATTACCAAGTAAGCCATAGTCACACACACACATAAAAGTTTCTTACAATTCTTTATGGTGTTCATGAGCTCACATTACTTGTATAATACATTCTCATACAGAATGATAATGAAGGTGATAGAAAAATATTGGCTCACTACTCACAGCTAGACATATTATAATATCTCATTCTGACAGGTTTTGCTGAGTTTAAGAATTTTCTGAATAGTACTAAATTTTTATTAAAACATAGTCCTGAGAATGAGAGAATAAATGTGAGTAAACGAAGTGATAGTTGCCTATATATATAGAAGAAAGTGCTTTCCTAGTTTTTTTTTTTTTTAAGGAAACAGTGATATTGCAGATAAACCCATATTGGAGGCTGAATTTTTCTCATGGGCCCATCTAGTACTTCTACTGGGGTCTTGCCGACTGTCTGCTCCTATAAATTCAGTTTCCCCTTTTAGTGTCAGCCAATCTTGTGCTCTAATTTGGATGGGCATATCTTGTGAGTAGAGCTAAATTTTACCAGACTCTTTTATTTTGTTGGTTGTGTATATGTTTGTGTATTTCTCTAATTTGGTAGTAATAGATGATTAATTTGTAATCCTAAAACTCACTCATTGTTCAGCTTGCTGATACATTATTATTATTATTATTATTTAGAGAGAGAGAGAGGTAATTTCTTTAATATTTATTTTTCAGTTTTCGGTGGATACAACATCTTTATTTTATTTTTATGTGGTGCTGAGGATCGAACCCAGTGCCCCGTGCATGCCAGGTGAGCGCATAACTGCTTGAGCCACATCCCCAGCCCACTGATACATTATTTCTAGGTAGTCTACAGCTGTAATAGCTAAAATCAATATAACTTTTATAAGTATTAATAAATGTGTAGTTAGATAGAAATTCCTGTGAGATGGAAACACTTTGTGGTAAATTTGCATTAGCTTCTCTAACAGCCATTTTTTAATTACCTTCTTGATAGCTGAACCCTGATTTGTCTTCGTGGTGCCCTTCTCTGTCAAGAGAAGGACCTCCCTAGCTACAGTGGGTGAATCTTGATTTCTGTAACTACTCAAAGTGACCCCATTCTTCTTACTAAGTAATTTATTTAGAGATAGGAGCTTGAAACAATTCTATTCTGTGAAGACTTTGGTTAATAAACCAAGCATGGCTTAGTAGAAAGTTGGAAATAACCTGTGCAATTGCTATCACTCAGCTATTTAAAAAAAAACAAACCTGAAAAAGTACTTACTTCTAAAATTGTTGGTGTAACATAATAAATCACTTACTGTTTAAGCCATTTTTTGTTAGAGTACTCAGTTTCTGACAACTGAAATTATCCTGATTTAGCCCTTTTCACAAGAGCTTAAGAGAAAACATACTGCAATAAGTCGGTTTGAGAAGCTAAGTCCAGATACTCAGAGAAGGTTTTCTATAAGAGCTAAACCTAACAAAGGCAGATTGGAATTAACTACAAGGACCTTTAGTTCCAATTTTAGGCATTTGGTTTGCATCATATACACAAAGGGAGCAGGGACTGATGATTTGGGGCAACATTGATCTGGGTCTTCTGTAATACATATAAACTTTTGGGGGAGAAACAAACTAAACATAGGGGATTGAGTCAGGAGTCCCAGTGTGAAGCTGTGAGGACTGGCATGATGTTGATGAAGAAGGGGAAAGAACAGGCAAGAGGAGCTTGAAAATCAATTCATGGACTTAGTGACCAACTAAATGGAAATATTAAGGTTGAAACAGTGACTGCTCCAAGACTGAGGACAACCTAGCAAATGATTGTGTCCCCCCAAGTTCATTTATTAAAATACTAATCCCTATGTAGTAATATGAGGAAGGTGTGGCCTTTGGAAAGAAATTAGATCATGAGGGTTGACACCCTCATTAATGGGATCAGGGCTTCTCCAAGGACATGGCTAAGTGTCAATAAATGCTTGTCAATAAATGGAAAAATTTATGAACATTCTTTCAAAACCTTTCACATCTTAAATTTGAGATGTATATTTTTATATAGTAGTTAATTTTATATATAGTGTGTAGTGTATATGTATACATATATGTGTGTGTATATTTGTACATACACATATATATATTAGCTAATTTGATCTTTAGAAAGTGATAATAGTTATTGAACTCTTTTTATAGAGACCCATTATTTTAAGAGATCCATTATTATGTCATTACAACATGGCTATATTTTTTTCCCCTAGGGACAGAAGGAACAAAGAAAGAAATATTGGAGGCAGATATTTTAGTTTGAGTTTTGTGTGTTTGTATATAAACATTGGGACTCAGACACATGAGAAAAATAAAACACCATTTTTTTGTTAACTATGATAATCTGAATAACTTTTTGACAAAGAAATATGAAGCAATTTATCCACCTCTACTTGGCAATACTAGTTTATAATAAGGGAAAGTAATAGAAAAACATCTTTCTACAAGGGGAAGACATAGTAGCTAAATCTGCAGACAATCATCAAGAAAAAAAAAGCAGTGATAGTCTGTGAAAATAAGTTGCTAAAATTTTTGGTTAGAGCATTCATTTTTTAAAAGATAACTGAGAAAAAATAGGAACAACATAGCTGTATGAAAGCAATAGGAGCAACGTTACTATATGAAACATAGAAATGACCTTTGAAGAGAAATGAGTTAACCTATGACTTGGTTCAATGAGTAGCACATTATAGAAACTCAATATATGCTTACCAATTCACAGGTGTGGATTCTTGAGTTAGTGAAAAGGTATAAGGGGAATTCAACATGTGGGTAGTAGAACTGGATTTGTATTTTCCTACCTGAGAACCTTAAAAAAGGTCTGTGTACATCATGCCTCATGTACATCATGAGCATTTATTAAGTGCTTATCTGCTCTATAAGAATAGCACATTCTCTAAGTAGCTCACAGAATTATAAGAAACATTTTTAATGTTGTATGTTTTGAAAAACAAAATTTATGCACATGGAGAGTTAATAATTTGATAGGGTAAATAAAATATGTTTGCCTTTTCCTAACTAAAAAGAAATGCACCCAATTGAAGGGTCATACCAAACTTGTCATTTAAGAAGTGATAAAAACAAAAAGTATTTTGTCATGGATTATGGTTTTAAATATATGTTGGATCCACTATTTTGATTTCCTGTGACAGGGACTCAGGTGCTATGAATAGGAATTCTTCTCTATTGATTTATCCTTTCTACTACTTTCTTTCCAAGCCTTTTTATTTCTTTCATGATGCCATTTTCATTTTCTTAATCACTTTCCTGCCTGTTTTTAGTGTACCTTATTAAGTATTTATTTGAATCTACTTTAGGCATCTTGTAAATTTTTTCTCTTTTTTGAAGTAATTATTTTTTTTGTGTTTTCAATTTATTTCCTGAGTTCCATAAACTTTTTCATTTTTCTCTATTTATATCTGTTTTCATTTATTAATTTATTGTTCAAGTTGTTTATTCATATTCTCAAATGCTTGATTGAATATTTCTAGACACATTTGGCATGTTGACTTAGTGTTTGTTCCTGGTTCATATTTATTTTGTAGGGGATGATTTACTTATATGTGAGATTTTTTGAAGATTTTTAAAATTTGTTCTAATTAGTTATACGTGACTGTAGAATTCATTTTGATACATCATACATAAATGGAGTATAACTTCTCATTCTTCTGGTTGTATGTAATGTAGAATTACAGTAGTTCTGTAATCATATATGTACATAGGGTAAAATATGTCTGATTCACTCTACTATATGTGACATTCCCCCACCCCTGATTATAGGGGAAAATAAAATTTTGCTTGTTTACTTTTGTTTGATATTTATGTGTTTTGCATGATCGCTATCTTAAAGTCACAATGTTACCCTAATCTATTAGTAGAACACTGTCCAGATATTTGTTTTTGTTTTATTCTGGTGGAGTTGAGGTTGTGAGTTCACTCATTTTATATATCTCTTTTGCCATGAGGTATAACTCTCCTTTATTTTCCTCCTTCATTTCTAAATTTCCACTGTTCTTTTTTTGCCAAAGTGTTGTAAATCATCCTATTTTGTCCTCCACAGATATGCATTTTGGAAAGCATTCTTTTAAAATTGAGCTTCTACTTTCAAGTAGCTCATGTGTAGAAATGTCTTCCGTGTCGTTTTATGTTTTTAGATTTAGGTGTATTTAATCTTTCTGCCATTGTTTGACCTTCCTTAGGCCTTGTCACTCATTTCTCTATTCTGCTTTAGGACTTCTTTTGGTTACTTCAAAACCTTGCAAAAGGGGAACTGCAATTGATAGAGTGAGAGCAAGAGTGTGCAAGGATTTAGCAGTTTTTCTCTTTTTAGTTATTTTGAGGTGTCAGTGTTGTCAATATTGTCTATTGAATAGATGGCTGGATTATAATTGCAACAAATCCTTAGGGAAGAATTTGTGTTTGTCCATTTGTAGACCCCACTTAGTGCCAAACTTGATGGATAACTTTCCTTTTTCTTCCCTTTGTGGCAACCTCATTTTACTTCACCCTTATACTGAAGTTGTGTCCTTTAAGGTTTTAGCTTTGCGGGTGATTCTTCCTACCAGTCCCTGCTTTTGCAAGTTCTAGGCTTTATAAGCTATTCTCTACCCTCTACAACCATCAAAGGAAACACAGAATTCTGGAATTGGCCAAAAATATGAAATATTTAATTTATTGTTCACTACCATTGCTACAATTTAGTTTTTTTTCTCATTTTTTATTACTCATTTCAGATGATTTTATTTGGTAGGTTTTCCAGAGTATCTTGTCGATCATTCAAGTATATCTAGAAGTCTGTATAATGTTTAAATTAATTAAAGAAAATAAGTTAAATAATTAAGTTTTCAAAATTAGGACAAATTTAATTTAGAAATATTCTTGTGTTGACTATAATTACTTGAAAGTATATTATTCTGAATATAAAAACCAATAGTTACATCTTAGCTACTTCTATAAAGAAAATCAAAATCAAGGTAGAAACTGGATCGAATCCAGTTTCAACTTAGCTCTGTTATCCAAAATGATCTCAAAGTTTTACAGTGTCAGTACTGTTCAATCATAACATCGATAATTGTACGGAGTGTATATATGGAAGAGGTTTGTTAGGTGGCAGATTAAAGTAAATTTTTAAAACATTATCATTTATTTATAAAAGGTTGATTTGTTTAGAAATTTTCAAAATAACCAGTATTTTAAAGTGAAGAATTGATTCCATAAAACTGCAAAATTGTTGTACTTGGTAAACTAAAGGAATAGGCAAAGTAAAAAAAAATTAACTTTGTTAAACTTGAGATATTTTAATACAAAATTCAAACTTTATTTTTAAGAGGCTTGAATTTTATTTTCTAAATTTTATTTGTGTAACTCTAGTTGCAGGATTCAAATAAAGTCAAGGTCAATTATTATATACTTTAAATCTGGCAAATTTAGAAAATATTTCCAGGACCGTATTGAATTAATTTAAAGTTTTGGACAATGCTAAAGTCCAGCCTATTTGTAATACCTTATTTTTATTAGCCTATCTCTGAATATTAGGAAACATTTTTTTAAATAATTTTTTTCAAATTAAAAAAAGCAAATGAAAAGATTTTTAACTTTAAAAAATCCACAAAATTTGATCAGGCATGATGATGCACATCTGTAATCCCAGTGGCTCAGGAGACTGTAAAAGGAGGATCATGAGTTCAAAGCCAACCTCAGCAAAAGCAAGGCTCTAAGCAACTCAGTGAGACCCTGTCTCTAAAAAAAATATAAAATAGTGCTGGGGCTATGGCTCTGTGGTCAAGTGCCCCTGAGTTAAATCTCCAGTACCCCTACCTCTGAAAAAATCACTAAATTTGAAGATTCTAAGTCTAAATGATAAGGTCCAGGTTTTGGAGCGCATTCTATAACCCACTCATAAATTCATGTACTCACTTTCATATGGTTTGTTTAAATATCCTCTCCTATGAGAGACAAAGCCTTAGTGATATATTTTGGTATCATGGGAGTCTAGGTCAGTGCTTGGCAATTTATATTCATTCAACATTGCTCTGTATCTTCTATATTTTAAACATATTTACCATTTTAATACTGAAAGTCTATGAAAGTCTATCTATACTGAACTTTAATTTTTTCAAGTATGAAAAGGAAAGCTTTGAGAGATTAATAGTAATATTTGTTCTAGATCACAACGCTGGTCCAGCAGTGATGGTATCTGAGATTTCTTGTATCAGCTACATGTGCATTTATATGGAACAAGGAGGAATGAAACTGATTTATAAGGAAAATCAATCATAGAACTTTAAACTTGCATTCTTCCAACCTATTCTTATTGAAAAATCCTGTCGGCCTTTGGCCAGAATCCAGAACATGAGACAGATGTTCAGAAGTAATCTATTTCAAATTGCTGCTTCTTAGTAGGAAACCTAGTGTTTTGGGGTAAATCATTCAGGTTATCTTTTTTT
This sequence comes from Marmota flaviventris, assembly GCF_047511675.1. Classification (NCBI taxonomy): domain Eukaryota; kingdom Metazoa; phylum Chordata; class Mammalia; order Rodentia; family Sciuridae; genus Marmota; species Marmota flaviventris. Next base: position 91,658,415 of record NC_092502.1, on the reverse strand, counting down.
TATCTAATGCTATTCAGATTGAAAGTACTGAAGTTTGACTTAGGTGTTCTGCTTTTGTGAGTGTGTTATGATTTTCTATTGGTATAAACACAGCTATAATATTCTACATGTATAAAAGCTTTATATTTGAAAGCATTCGGCATCTACTATCTCATTTTCACAACAATATTTTGTGCCACATAGGAAGTTACTATTACTACCATTTCACATCTGGAGAAAAGGACACTAAGGGGAGGTTCAATGGTTTGTTCAAGCCACATAACTATTGAGGAGCCACAGAACCAACACCTAGATATTTAAGTCACAACCTAATACCTTTCTCGCTGGATTATACTGCATATTCCTTCATATCCATTGTGTAATTAGTTTATTATACTTCATGACATTTATAATATATATTTCCAACTATTTGATTATAATGACTAAATATTTTTGAGCTAACAGTAATCATTTGATTTAAGGATGCTCTTTCTTGTAAATCTTTTGCTTTGCTTTAACACTATCTATTTAACAAGTGTATTTTCAGTTTCTACTACACACTAGGCATGACCCTAGATTGTGTTTTTCCAGTGATGAGAAAAATCAACTATTGTTTTTTTAAAGAAAATAAGTGAATCTTTATTTAAGAAGAAATGTTAGGTGAAAAATTAAAGTCAAGAATAAATAATTTGGAGCTGCCATTTTGTGCTATATTCTCATTTATACTAGTATTAAAATGTTTGGGAATTGAGAATTTCAAATATAATTTTGGCATATATTAAATATTATATTTTATTATCATAAAGTTTTATATATATAAACTAATCTTATAACAATAAAATAAAATGAATCAGTGCTTTGTTTATCTCTCATGACAGGAATAAAGCATTCACATAAGTGAAATCTCATTCTAATAAATATTAAATTTTCAGATATTAAGTACTAACAATATAGGTAAAGGTATCTCCAAGATCTAATACACAGTTTCATGTGTTTCTTACTATTAAATGGTTTAGATAATTCAACATAACCATTATTATGATATTTAATGAGTAGTTCTAGTATTCTATATTCTTGGTGGATATTTTCTATTAACTCTGCTTTACCTTCTTTTTTAAATGTTTCATTCTTTTGCTGATGTTTTAGAAATTTTTTTTGCTATTCGCTATGACTTAGTAAGAAATGATTTTTGAAATGTTAGCATGTAGGAACATTTAGTTTAAGAATTGGCTTACTTTTCATGAGAGACATAGAGTTATAATTTTAAAAATTTAATGTAAAAGTATGGAGAATCTTTAATTTTTAGTAGGCAAAAATATGTGTTAGAACAAAAAATTTTGTTTTTCTCCCATCTAATTAGTATCTTTTATGTTAGTTCTATATATTTTAAATGTGAAAAATTCAGCCTTATTTTATAGCACTGCAATTTAAACTTATAGAAATAGCCATAAGTGGTATATAACCTTGACTTAGAAATTATACTCCCATATATTTAAAAATTCAAGTTATTTCAAAAATTTATAATAGATATTCATAAGCATATGTTACACATTTTCCCCACTGTGTTCTCTTTGAAAGAGAGAGAGAAAGAGAGAAAAAGTGTGTTTTTTTACAGAGGAGGCATGATAAATTATCAAATTAAAAAAACAAGCTTTAGCTACTCTTTTTTTAAATAAAACATTTATGTATTTATGAATATACAAAAATAGAAATTAGTTTGGATTGATAGATACCAAATTGTGAACACTAGTCATCTCTGAGTGGTGACAATATAAACTATTTTATTCTTTTTATAATTTTACAATAGCATTCAAAAATCTGCAAATATTAATTTTATAAAATATTCACCTTTATAGTGTTGGAAATAGTGGGTGAGAATGGACAGGCATCAGATCTAAGGGATAAGGCTATGCCAATGACACTAGTTGACAGTTTATACTTGGGAATATTGACTTCGTAATGTTGATGGAATGCATCTGTTTGTGAGGCACCATTATATTTGTCCATTATATTTCTGTTCCATCCTAACCATGGCCCATTTTACATATATGGAAACTGAGACTGATAGTAAATTATCTATGGTAGTATTTCTTTTAAGTATCAGACCTGGGACTTGAAACCAGATTGGCCTGACTTCAAACTCACTTCTCTTTCCTCCCCTCAATATTATGAAGTTTTATCCTCAGAAACACTGCTTCTCAGTTTTATATTCTGGAATGTGATCAAGAATTGTGACATTAGATTTCATATATTATGATAGTAAGGCAGAGTGTTATTCATAATAGACCACTATGCTGTGAACAATACTCCAATATTGAAGACTTGTGTTATCTCACTTTTCCAAATCTTTATTTTCTGATTTGTGAAACAGGGGTAGTCATGTACCTATCACATAGACTGTTGCACAGGTAATACTATGAGATAATACATGAGAAGCACACAATACAGTGTCTGGTCACTAACATTTTCATTATTCATATTGTATTCAATAATAAATATTATTTTCTAGTTTGGAAAAAATTATTAAAGTCATTAGCTATAGTTTAATTTACTTTGTTAAACAGGCTTGAGATGAGTATATATTTCTTTCCCATTTAGACATTATATTTTTTTGTCAGCAATACCAATGGATTTAATATGCTACTTGAAAGAATGCTAAAGCAAATATATTTTAAACCAAAAGCCTAATGAAGGGTTGGAAGATTATAAGATTGTTTTGTTCCCTCTTACTTTGAAATGTAATCAAATTTAATGTTATTACAGGGCAAGGTGCAGCAAATTCATAGAAATAATAATTTTTCCGTATATATCTTATTGTATACCTATTGGAGTAAGCCCTAAATTATCTTCCTGTGGGATAAAAGATATATAAAATTTAGTTCTTACACAAAGAAACTGTAGAAATAAGAAAAGAAGGAGGGAAGGAAGGAAAGAAGAGGAGGGAAGGAAGAAAGAAAGGAACTCTAGATGAAAAATAAGTACTATAAATAGGTACAGATCAGCTGGCATTTAGAAGGAAAGAATCAAGAACTTCTTAGAAGGAGAAATTAGGAAATGTTGAGTAGTCAAAGTGTGAGTTGGGTCTTGAGGATCAAGTAAAATTCAGAAATGCAGAGATGGACGCATACCTGGAAGGGTGGGCAGGTATGTGTACCAGTCATTTAGTCAGATATGATCAAATCACAGTTAGGAAAAGTGTTGGGTGTGTACTTAGAACTGCAAGTGGGTTTGTAACTTTTGCACACAAGGACTGTGAGAATTGCTCAGGCTGTAGAAAATGTTAGTCTTGTGCAGAGTGATGATTAGATCCTGGGAGCCTCCTTGAGAGGCCAAGTAATGGAAACTTTATTTTTTAGTCAAGAGGGAATCAATTTAGGGTGTCAAGGATGCAATGATATGACCAGAGTGATATTTTAGAAGATTAGGCCAATAGTAGTACATTCAGTTGAGTATTCTGAAAGAACCTATAATTAGGAAAGTGAGCTAGAAAAGTTGTATGAGTTTTTATGTTTAAAACTATACCTTTGCTTTTACAGGATCTGTAAGCCAATGATATAGAACATTGGCATCAAGGGAGAATATGGTTCAGTTAGAGAAATCCATTCATTTTAAAATGTTCTGCAAAACACAGAAAAAGTGAGAAGTATCAGATTTAAGCATTTCTCAGACCAAAGTTGCTGAAACCATTTTGTAATAGAAACAACCATTTGAGAAAATTTTGTCCTCTTTAGTTTCCTGCCTCTTCCACTTCTGTTCTAAATTTTTCTTGCTGTAATCCTGATTGGAACTGGCAGAAAGTCTACTTTGTAACAGAAGTGGCATAGAAATGCTATACAAATACCATATAAGGAAAGAGGGAAGGAAGAACCTGTACCCATCCTGTGCCCACCTTAAAAGACAACAGGAATTCTCTTTTAACAAGGCTGGAAGTGGGAAATTAATAATTAAGTTTCAACTTTAGATTTTTCATTTGTATCTGGATATTTTAAATTAACTTATAAATTACAACGTACTCCATAGGGAAAATTAGGGAAGTCAAGGGGACTGCATGAATTATTGTCCAACAAGAGGGGTTGGGAAAGGTGTAGATATCAGCTTGATTTGAGAAAAGTGAGATTATGATAAAGTTTCTTTAATGATTGTTCTTTAGCAGTCATTTTTTTTTTGCTAAATTGAACAGTATTGTGCTCTGCAAACAAAAATGAAATTTGAAGTTATACAAATGGTGAAGGTTTTTATTAAGTCATTAAAATGTTGGGATCTAATGAACAAATGAGTTGACTGGTAATTCACAATTAACGAACAAATGTTAACAGGAATGATGGTCCTCAAAGGAAAGAATAGGCATTCATAGACATGTCTTTCATGATGTCATGATGGTGATAGTGCTACATGCATTTGACAAAAGTCACTAAGTTTTATGCTAAAATTGAGGAACACTATTGCATGTAAATTACACACTAGCTAAAAAAGAGAGTGAATAGCTATCAAAGAATTAAATAAATCTTTTGGGAAAATGATGGTTTTACATATATTTTCCAAGGTCTTGTTGAGAATGTCAAGCATGCAGTATAGAATGTGATTTCAGGTTACTACATATTTTGTTAGGGAAAAAAATTGACAGATGAAAAATAAAACATCCTTTATACTCCAAATTAATTTAAAACAAACTAAATCAATGACATATTTTGTTTAAATAAAACATGCAAAGTATACTCAAATTGTCAGAAACAATAGCCCAATAACAACTTTTATCATTATATATTCTGATTTTTGGTTTCTGTTTTAAATTAATCTATTATGTTTGGATTTTATCTTTAAAAATCAGAGTAATTCATACACATAGTTCTAAAACAAAAATAAACACATATAGAACTTCAATATGTTCATCCTCCAAAAAGAGTTATATTAAAATTTCTGGTTAAATATCCTCAATTTACATTATTTTTTCTATATAACTTCATCAGTTAATCACAAAATGTGTCATCTTTATATTTCCTTATAAACCTTTATTTAAATAGATTTTTTTTACGAATTTTAACTTGTTTTTTGAAATGTATTTATTAGTACTTTTACCTAAAGTTTTTAGCAGAATTGTAAAACTTTTATTAATACAAATATATTAGGTGTATTTATTAGTTCTTTTCAGCTGGATGTGTACCTCACACATCTTTCTGTCATTCTGCTCCTGTCTGAACTCTTTGTATTCCTGTTTCGTATTTCCCATTCCAAGTTTATACTTAATCACTACCTGACAAAAGCCTTGACCTCTATGACATATTAGGTCCCCAGTTCCCATATTCCATGTTTTCTTCTTTCTTTTTACTTTCTATTTTCATGTAGAATTTTCTTGTTTTTGATCTGATGAGAACAATTTTAGAGGAGGAAAAGTTTATTTGGTGCTTATGGTTTTCAGAGTTCCTGCTTGGTTCATAGATGACTGACTTCATTCTTTGGGGCTGGAGGGGAGGCAGAACATCATGGCAGAAGGGTGTGGCAGAGCAAAGCAGCTCAGGACATTGTACCAGGGAGCAGATACAATTCCACGATCACCAAGGACAATATATATATATCCGCAAAGCACTCTGTATGACCTACCTACTCCAGCTACACCCTACCTGCCTACAGTTACCACCCAGTTAACCCCTTCAGGGATTAAAGAGAGTTTGAAACTTTCATAACTCAATCATGTCCCCTCTAATTTTCTTGCATTGTCTCACGTATGAACTTTTGAGGAATAACTGATATCTAAACCATAACAATTATTCAGTAGTTTACTGCAAAAGGCAAATGAGAAGTCAAAATGTTCAAGGAAAAAAACATTCAACATTTTCATTTTTGAATATGTCTTCATTCAATTTTAAGAGCTAATTGATAGTTTAGCTGAGTATAGACAATTCTAGGTTGGAAATCACTTTTTTTCCAAAAATGTAAAAGTCATTTTATTTTTTTCTAATTTATAGTGCTAGTGCTTAGGTAGATCATCTGATTTTTCAATACATTAATATGATTTTTTTTCATGTAATTCTTTGGGCGGTGCTCTTAGCCATTACTTAGCTTTTTACATTGCTTTTCCAATAGTCAAGGCTTGACAAAATCTATACAGAACCAATTCTAGACAGAGCCAGTCAGATGTTAAAAATTATTATATTGCACTTTGCTTAGTTTTGAATGTTAATCATTTTTCTACAAACCAGAGGAGACAGTAAATTTTACTATATGTATTTTAACATACTTGTTAAGATATATTTTATATCACATAAAATTCACCCATCTCAATAAATTTCCAGCAACCTTACCAAGTAATTTAAATAGATCACAGGTCTATTTTAGAATGTCTCTATTTTCTCAGAAAGTCCCTTGTACCCATTTACAGTGAATTGCTATCTATAACCGCAGCCCCAGATAACCACTAGTTTATTTCTATTTCTACAAATTTGTCATTTCTAGACATTCCATATAAATGGAATCAGATGATGTATGGTTTCTTTTGTTTGGCTTTTTAAACCGAGCATAATGTTTTTGAGGTTTACCCATGACATTGAATATGTTAGTAATTTCTTTTTATTGCTAAATAGCATTCAATTATATGGGTATACCACAATTAGTCTACTTATGCACCAGTTGATGGACATTTAGGTTGTTTCCAGTTTGAGTCTACTATGAATAATGCTGCTATGGATACTGAGGTTTATTTTTAACTGAGTTGTACATTATTATACTTAACTTTTTGAGAAACTACCAAAACGTTTTCCAAAGTAGCTGCACTATTTTATACTGTGAGCATTTCTAATGCCATAAAACTTCAACATTAATTCCTTCTTTCATTTAAATTTTCTTGTTGAGAGGCTGCTGCAGCCATGGTCCCAGGGACTTGGTTACTGCTTGAGATGGTTGCAGATTTTGGTATCAAACGTGGTTCTGTAGGAATACAGGATGATAAATTAGGGAGTCATGGAGGCTTTGAACTTACACTAGTAACTCTCCAGGGCACTCTCAGGATTGTGCCTCAGAGAGGGAACTGCATTATCAACCTCTCTTTTTCTGAGGCTTCTGGCTTCCTGAACAGACGCACTACCACTTTTCCTAGCTCTCAGAAGGCCATTGGGAAATTTTTAGCTTCTGTGATTATGGAAGCTAATCTAATAAATTATGTCTTACATAAATAAAAAAAATAAATTTTCTTGTTGAGGCTTCAAAAAGTCTTCAGCAACAGTCTTTTACAAAGAGTGTCTTTCTAAAGAGTGATGCACAGACTTTCTGACTCCTCTGAATTTTCAAATTTGTTCACATTTTTTTTTTTTTGGTCCAAAGTGCCTTTTATATCTTTTATCCAAAAATAAATTATTTCATGTTGAATATATGTACATATTTATGTGTACACACATGCACACACACAATTCCTAAGTGAACAGCTTCATAATCTTTACCACTTGAACACATACCCATGTAACCACAATACACTTCACCACTGAGAATAAGACCTGCACATAGGAATCTCTCTCACTGTCCAAAACTATTCCCCAGATATTACCTCCATTTTTGTCTCCTATAGTTATGGATAAGTATTTAAAGTTATTTTTAAATTATTGACTGTTAATAAAATTAATATTTTATTCTATTACAGTTTTATTGAGCTATAGTTCACATTCTATAAAATATAACTTATAAAATTAAAATTCAGTTGTTTTTATTGTAGATACACCATTATGAAATCATCAGCACTATCAAATTTTAGAACAATTTTATCATTGTGTATAATTATAAAATTATACACAAATAATTTTATTTATTTATGTATTAGTAGTCACTTATTAAATCCATCTGAACCTAGCCCCTGACAATAACTAATCCATTCCTGTTTGTATAAATTAACATTTCTGAACATCTAATATAAATAGAATTACATAATATATGATATTTTGTGATTATTTGCAACTGTGTTGTTGTATGTATCAGTACTATTTTTATTGGTGAATAATATTCTGTTATATAAATATATACTGTATGGCTTATCTATTTACTTTTGATGGACATTTGGTTAATTTCTTCTTTTTGGCATTATGATTAATACTTCTATTAACACTTGTGTATATGTGTTTCTGCCAACATATCTTTTCAGTTCTCTTGGGTATTCATCTGAGAGTAAAATTGTTGGCTTATATGGAAATTTTATGTTTGCTAATATGAGAAACTACCAGTTTTCCAAAATGCCTCCATTATTTATAATCAAAACAATGTTTGAAAATTCCAGTTTCTCCTTATATCCTCTCTAACACTTGTTATTGTTTGTCTTTTTTTTTTTAATCTTAGCCACTCTATTGAGTATGAAGTGTTATCTCATTGTTGTATTTGTGTTTCCCATTGGCTAATGCTACCAAGCGTCTTTTCATTGGCTCATGGAACATCTGTTTATCTTCTTTGGATAAATGTCTTTTGAAATCTGTTCCCATTTTTTTATTGAATTATTTGTCCTTTCATTAATGAATTGAACATTTTATATGTTTTTGATACATGTCCTTTATCAGATATATATATATATATATATATATATATATATATATATATATATATATATATATAATTTGCAAATGTTTTCCCATTAGGTGTGTGTCTTTTCCTTTTTTCAGACAGTATTTCCTGAAACACAAAATTTAAAAATTTTAACAAACTCTAATTTACCTAATTTTGTGTGTGTTGGGTTGAATGTGTGTGTGTGTGTGTGTGTGTGTGTGTGTGTGTATGTGTTTTAGAGTTCTGTGTAAGAAATCATTGCCTGCTGGATGAAATGGCACATGCCTGCAATCCCAGTGGCTCAGGAGGCTGAGGCAGGAGTTCTTAAAGTTCAAAACCAGCCTTAGCAACTTAGCAAAGTTGCTTAGGTCTTTACCTAAGCAACTTAGCAAGATACTTTCTCAAAATTAAAAAAAAATAATAAAAAATATTAAAAGATCTAAGGTGTGTGGCTCAGTTTTTAAGTGCCGCTGGGTTCAATCCCTTCAATCCCCGAGTACCAAAAAAGAAAGAAATTGTTGCCTAACCCAATATCACAAAGGTTTTTTTTTTTTTTTTTTTTTTGGTTGTTGTTATTTGTTTGTTTCATTTTGTTTCACTTCCTTCTAAGTTTAATAAACTTGCTCTTACATCATGTAGATCTATGATGCATTTGAGTTAATTTCTGTATTTGAAATTTGGAATCTTAAATATAATGTGGTTACTTTAAGCATTGGGCTTTATACATATTTTTTTGCTTTTGTTGTTATGATTTTAATTAGTTATGTCATTCTTGTTTTTTAAAGTAATTTTCCTATACTAATTCTATAAATTATGTATACTCCATAGTGTTCAGCCAATAGAGTTCCTCTTCAGTCAGCTTAGTGGCCAGTGAGTGCCCTCTTGAACCAACATGTCTTTCACACTTTGTGGTGTGTGTGTTTGTTTGTGTGTGTGTGTGTGTGTGTTTGTTATACTTGGGCATGTCTTAAAACTGTGACTTACCTCTTACACAGAGCCTCCAAGTCATTTAGAGGTAAGAGATTATAGCCATCTCAGTTATTTCCTGGGCATATACATAACACTGAACAAACACAGCAGTCTAGGTTTCCCAGAATATGTCAGAACTTCCCAAAGCTTCCTATAAACATCTCATTCTACAAGTTTTTCTTCTGAATTTTTTGGATAGCCTCTTGATTGCTCCAACTGGTATCTATGTCTAAGCTGTGATGTTAAACTATTTGCACTGATTCTTTCCAAAAAATGCTCTGGAGATATATCTGTCTTTTCCCACTGTATGAGCTCTGAATGAGGACAAATGACAAGTCTGTAAGTGGGACTTCCAGAAAGCTATCATATTGTGAAAATTCTCTAGGAATGGCCTTTTTGAATATCTTCAATACTGGTCTAGCCTACCCCTCTCATAGGCTGCTAGAGAGTTTTTTTTTTATTTTTTATTTTATTTTATTTATTTTTTAACTACTATGGATCTGTGGAAAAAGTAATGGAAATAGGGCAGTTTAAAATGCACAAAACACTCTTCACATTTAAATTTGCCATTTTTCTTGAAAAATGCTTCAGGGATTTTGTAGATTTCTGATAAATTTCCAGAATTCCACAAAGGTTGAATTGGGCAAAATTTTCATGCAACCTTGTTACTTTATGGAAGAATGAATTTCAGGTGTTTCTCTCTACCATGTTGGAAAACTCATTCCTACACATCGGATTTTTAAATCCTCTACAGTATGGATATGCCACAATTAATTACTAATTAAATTAATCATAATGATGGAGAAATATTCATATTATTTGTATTATTTTGCATTCTTATATGCATGTTTTGGTGCAAACATGTATGCATTTTTGTTGATTATATAATTTGGATTTTAATCACTTTGAGAGGAATACATGAGTCATTTAATGATGAGGAAACATTCCAAGAAATGCAACATTTGGCAGTTTTGTTGTGTGCACATCATAGAATGTACTTACACAAAACTAGATGGTAGAGACCATTACATATGTCTGTTATATGGTATAGTCTGTTGCTCCTGGAGTACAAATCTATAGAGGAAGTTACTATGCTGAATAATGTAGGCAGCTGTTACTCAGTGATAAATATTTATATATTTAAATGTATCTAAATACAGAAAAGGTACAGTAAACATATGCTATAAGCGATTTTAAAAATGCTACACCTATACAGGAAACTTGCTAGGAATGGAGCTTGCAGGACTGGAAGTTACTCTGGAAAAGTTGCTTAAGTGGGTAGTCAGTGAATGTGAAGTCCTGGGGCATTTCTGTACACTACCAACTTGTAACACTGTACACTTGGATATGCTGAATTGACAAAAATATTACTATTTAATGAGTAAATCTTAGCTTACAGTAATTTTTTTACATCATAAACTTAATTTTTGGAAAAAATTCTGTCCTTTTGTAACAACTTAAAACACAAGCATATCCTACAGCTGTCCATAAAGTCTTTCTTTTATTATATACTTATTGTATAAACATTTTTTCTATTTTATGATTAATTTATTTACTTTTTGCTTTATAAAGTTTGTTGTTATAAAACACAAAACACATTTATTTAGGTCTACTCAGGTTCAGGATCATTTATACCACCGTATTCCACTTCTACATCTTGTCCCATTGGAAGGACCTCAAGGGACATAATACACATGGAGATGTCATCTACTGTGGTAAAAATGTCTTCTTCTGAATCCCTCCTGAAGGACCTGATTAAGTCTGTTTTACATATAAGACAAAGAGTAGAGCATAAAATAATGACAAAAACTGTAGTAAATAACACAAACCAATAAGATAATTTTTTGTTTACCTCATCAAGTGTTATGTACTGTGCATAATTGTGTGTGCTGTACTTTTATGTAACAAGCAGCACAGTACATTGGTTTGCATGAGCATCAGCAAAGACTTGTGCATATGCATTAGTCTGTGATGTCAAATGAGGTGGTAAGAATTTTCAGCTTCATTTTGATCTTATGGACCAGATCATATATGCAGATATTATTTAACTTCCTTTTTCAAAGCAGTTGTGCCAATTTGTTTTGTCACAGAATATAAAACAGGTTTCACTTGCTCTAAATCCTCACCAACATGTATAATCTCATGATTTTCAGATATTTTGGTAGGTATATAGGGCTATTTCAAAGTGACATTAATTTGCTTTTTTTATAATGGCTAAAGAGGCTGAACACCTTTTCACCTACTTGCTGGATATCAGAGTATCCTTTTCTGCTGTCTATTTCAGAAGTTTTTTTGCAAATATTTCAAACTATGCTGTCTTGTGTATAGATTACAAATGTATTCTAGACTAAGGAAGTCAGAATACATTTGTTTTTATCTTCATCAACTGAAATTTTGTAAACATATATTTTTACTGATTCCTAAAATTATAACACATGAAACCAAAATGACCCAGTTAATAAATGGGCAAAAGAGTTAAACAGATATTTGTCAAGAGAAAAAATACAATTAGTCAGAAAATATATGAAAAAATGTTCAACATCTCTAGTAATTAGGGAAATGTAAATCAAAACTACATTGAAATTTTATTTCATTCAGGTCAGAATGGCAGATAAGACTACAAATAATAGTGTTATGGAGGATATAGGGAAAAAGGTACACTCATATGTTGTAGGTGGGACTGCAAATTAGTGCAATCATTCTAGAAATCAGTATGGAGACTCCTTAAAAAGTAGGAATGGAACTAGCGTATGAGCCAACTGTTATCACTCCACGGTATATATCTTATATTTTATATAGATATAAAATCAGTATATTATAAGAATCAATATTTATAGCAGCACAATTCACAGTAGCCAACCTTTGGAACCAAACTAGGTGCCCTTTCACAGATGAATGGATAAAGAAAATGTGTTATATATACACAATGGAGTATTACTCAGCCTTAAGGAAGAATGAAATTATGGCATTTGCTGGTAAATGGATGGAATTGGAGGATATAATGCTAAGGAAATAAGCCAGACCCCCAAAATCAGAGGATACATATTTTCTCTGATATGCAGAAGCTAGTCCAAGATAAGGCACAATAAAGAGAAAAAAAGAGAAGGGGAAAAGGAGAGGTATTTTATCAAAATAGAATAAAGACTTATGGAATAAAGGAAGGGTACTGAGGATATAAGTGACAGGATAAGGGAAAACTGTGGAATGAATCTAATCTAATTCTCCTATGTACATATATGAATATACCACAGTGAATTTTACCAAAATGTATATTCACAAGACACTAATAATGTTGTACTGATTTTTCCATGCCTCACTTATTTCATATAGCATAATGATTTCCTGTTCCTCCATGTTGTTACAATTGACAGAATTTTATTTCATTTCCATTGTGTATATGTACCACATTTTCTTTTTCCATTCATCAGTTAATGAATATGTAGGTTGTTTCCATTTCTAGGCTATTGTAAATAGTGCTACAGTGAACACAGGAATACAGATGTCTCTTCAACATACTGATTTCATTTCCTTTGGTTATATACCCAGGAATGGAATTGCTAGATTTTATAGTAATTTTATTTTATTTTTTTGAAGACTATGTACACTTTTCCATAATGATTGTAATAATTTACATTCTCATCAATAAAGTGCAATAGTTTCCTCAGCACTTCGTATTTTTACTCTTATACATAATAGCTTTTCTTGCTGGGTTGGGGTAATATCTCTTTGTTGTTTTGATTTTGATTTCCCTATTGATTGGTGAAAATAAAACTCTTTATCTTTATCTTTATCATGAAGCAGTGTCTAGTTTTCTCAAAAGCATTTTCTGTATCTATTAAAATGATTTTTGTCCTTTGTTCTGTTACTATGGTATATCACTTTATTAATTTTCTTATGTTGAACCATTCTTACTTCCTGGGTGAAATGCAGCTGATCATAGTGAATAAACCTTTTAATGTCCCATTGGGTTCAATTTTCTGGATATCTTTTCAAAGATTTTCAATGTATGTTCATCATGGAAATAAATGCTTTGAATATAAATTATGTATCTAATAATTTGTCTGAGGACCAACAAAGGTCTGCAAATCTAACTTGAGTACTGTCTCCATAACTGCTTACCTTTATGTAAGAATAAAAATATAGCCTGCCCTATTGGTTCTTACCATGATTATACACATTAAAATCATCTGGTAAGTTTAAAAATAAAAAAATTTCATGCCATTACTGACTTGAGAAGAGTTGAATACATGAAAATAATAATAAGGAATTTAGTACCTTTGGCAAACTTTGCAGTTGATTTTTCGGTGCAGATATGAGTGAGAGTCATTATAAAAGGCTACTGTGTGCAAAACACATACATCCTAAGTTGGCATTTTTAAGGAAGTATAAATATACTTTTGTCTCTTTGATAACTTTAAAAAATCATTTATTTGTAAATAAGTCTTAAAAACATCTGGATTTTCATTATCACAAGAAATTACAAATGTGTTTTTAATTAGATATTATTCTCATTTTTTGAATAAAAAGTTTGAAAGTTGACAGTTTTGTTTCACTTATAATTTACTGTCCCCTAGACTTTTATTATAGGGCAAAGTTGGGTACATGACATGAAGATTGACTTTAACAAGTATAAAAAATTCTTTTATCTAGGACACTGATGTGACCAAAAGATTGGCAAATTGCAAAAGACAAAAGATGATTTCTATAAAGTGAAGTGTATGTGGTTCTTTAGTAGAAAGAAAAATACTTAAATGCACTGAATGTTTTGAATAATTTGATCTGCAAATTACCTAGAAAGTTAAGGGGAAAATTTGGGCCATTTTAGTTACATTTCATTTAGTAGTCTTTTTCTAAAATATTCTTAGTAATAGTAATAATAACACATACATAGATATATGACTCACAAAAGTTTATGTCAAAAATTCCATAAACCTGTGTGAATGCTGGTTTACTTTTATGACAATTTTCAATAAAGTCAAATTGAAAATCCACCTAATTTTGTTTGAAGTCCAAGATATCTGGCATTGGATCTGGATTATTTTTCAGAAAATGTCTGTAGTGTCTGAGTAGTTCTTTAATTCATGTATCTGCATACATCTATTTCCTACTATGTGTGAGGTATTTTATAAAATTTAGGGAATTAGGAGGATGGGTAAAACATATTAATTTGTAACATACTTTTTGAGCAATGGACAATTCAGCCATCAGTTACAATTTAAAGTTAGTGCTATAAATGCTATTCTTACTGTTATTAATAATACCAGCTAAAGCTTCTGCACAGCCAAAAAAAAAAAAAAAATGAACAAAGTGAAGAAGCAACTTACAGGGTAAGAGGAGGTATTTATTTGCAAACTATATGTCTCAGAAAGAATTAATATTCAAAATATGTAACATGCCCAAACAACTCAAGAGTAAGAAAACATAACTCAGTTTAAAAAAAAAATGGGAAAAAGATCTGAATCAACATTTTTCAAAATAAGACATACAGATGGTCAACAGATGAAAAATATTAAGAGAACTTCAAATTAAAAACACAATGAAATATCACCTTATACTTGTTAAATAGCTATTATCAAAGAGATAATAGATCAGAAGTGTTAGTGAGGATGTGAGAGAAGGAAATTCTTGTATTTCATTGGTGGAAATGTAAAGTAATACAATCATTATAAAAATAGTCAGGAGTTCCTCAAAATATTAAAAATGAATGTATTGCATGATCCAGCATTCCCACTTGTGGCTAAATGTCAAAAGGATTTGGAATCAGTTCATCAAAGAAATATCTGCACTCTCCTGTGCATTGCAGCATTGATTTGAATTTATAAATTGTCTTTATTATGGTACTTTCAATCCATGAACAATGCTCATGTTCATAGTAGCCAAGATAGGGAATCAACCTGTGTTCAACAATGGGTGAATGATAAAGAAAATTTGGCATATATACACAGGAGAATACTGTTCAACCTTAAAGAAGAAGGATAACCTGTTATTTGCAATAATATGGTTTAAGCCATAGAACATAATTTATGTGAAATAAGTCAGGTGCAAAAATACAGATATCACATGTTTTCACTTCTACATAGAATAAGAAAAAGTTGAACTCTGAGAAACAGTAAAGTAGTGTTTACCCATGGCCATTGTGGAAGTTGGGGAGAGGCTCATTAAAGGATACCAAATTCCAGATAAATAGGATAAATGCATTCAAGAGATATATTGCAGATGTAGGCAGATACCGCTTATTACAATGTATTTCATACTTAAAAACTACTGAGAGGGTATGTTTTGTATGTTCTTAATATATAAAGAAAAGATAGCTATGTGAAGTAGTACATTGTTAATTCACTTGATTTAACCATTATACAATGAATGGTTAGTCAGAACAAAATAAGATGTTGTACATTATAACAATGTTGGTTAACCACTTGAAGTCAGTCAAGGGCTTTAATAGGAAAAGATTGGCTTCCCTCAAAGACAAGAGGATTCTGCTAGAAAAACCACCTTTGGGCTGAAACTGCTACTCCTGTCTGGGTCTTCAGCCTGCTGGCCTACCCTGAAGGTTTTGGACTTGCCAAGATGAACCAATTTCTGAAAATCAATCTCTATCCTGTTAATTCTATTTCTTGGGATAACTCTGACTTATCACAAGAAATGATAAAGAAGAGGCTAGAATTGTTCCTATAATAGATAGTTCAGGGGGCCATTCACAGACAATGGAAACAAAGATGACTCAAAAGGAAGTAAAGAATTTCTTTCATATTTAATGAGAGGTGTTTTGGGGGCCTGGGTTTGTGGCTCAGTCATGGAGCACTTGCCTAGTTCATGTGAGGCACTAGGTTTGATCCTCAGCACCACATAAAAATAAATAAATAAAGGTATTGCATGCATCTACAGATAAAAATATTTTCTAAAAAGAGGTGTATTGGAATACACATTAATTGAGAGGTTAAGTAGCTATTTTATAAGAGTGAAGTCAAGCAAGAAATCTGGGGTAGATATTACATTTTGGGAAAAGGAAATTCTGTATTTGAAAAAAAAACACATTCAAAAAAAATTGCAGAGAAATAACAGAAAAAATAGATGGCTAGGATAAATTATGAGGATAAAGATACTGACAAGAGCCTTTTAGTGTAAAAATGTGAGACTCTAGGACACAGCAATATTACAAAAGTCATGAGAAAGAAAACTTTAAGAAACAATGATGCTTTTGGTGTGTGTAATCTTGAAACTAGAAAAAAAAGTGACTTTAGGAGAAACAGTTTTCTACATACACTATTGTGGGGTGTCCAGCACCCAGCCAGGGTAGTTTCCTGCTCAGAAGAGGAGCCACCTGAGAAAATGAAAGTCTGAAATATTCAGTAAAGACATAAGAGACAGAGCCAGAAAGTAGATTTTAAAAAGGGAAGCTCCTGATAGGTTCTCCAGTGCGCATAGGAACTGGAACTGAACAACTAGAAAATGGCTCTGGTCCTTTATTTAAGGGAGTGTACAATAAAGGCAGGGATAAGGTTTCAGTGGGTAGAGTCTTGCTTCATTGTGTCTTGCAGTGCACAGGTCGATTGGTATCTTGGCAAGCCAAACCCATTTCTGAGAGGCTGTGTGGCTGTGTGGCTCCTGCAGGTCACTCCATCTCCAGTGCAGTACAGAACCTGACAGAGCTAGGTAGGATATCACATGTATTGGGTAGTCTCAAACCAGCAGGAGTGTTGCTGGGAGTTCCAGATACCAGACTTTTCCACCCATTGGCTTCCATGCCGATTGGGTTTTACGGATGGTTTCTGACAATATACAAATTTAGATTGAAAAAAGCCAAATAGCAGAACCATAATCTTTTTTTATTTTAAGCCAGTCATATTTATAGCCATCAGGAATAGTTAACTTCAGGTGTCAACTTGATTAGGGAATACCCAGAGAATTGCTAAAGCATTACTTGCTTGTCCGTTTGTGTCTGTGAGGTAACATCCAAATACGATAGGCATGTAAGTATGAGTGGATTAAGTGGGAAAGATCTGTCTTCAATGTTGGGGGTCACTATCCAGGCTGGGACCCTGGACCTCAAAAAAATGACAGAAAGTAAAATGGGTGCATCCCTCTACTAGAGCTGGAATACAATCTTCTTCTCCTGTCCTTGGATGTTAAAACTCAAGATTATACCAGTCGTCTCAAGCCCACCTGAGTTTTAAACCTTCTGACTTGAAATAAACCATACTGTTGGTATTTCGGGCTCTCTAGCTTTTAGACAACTTGTTATTGGACTTCTCATCTTTCATAATTGCATTAATTAATTTCCCTAAGTAGTTTCCTTCCATCTCTTTCTGTCTCTCTGTCACTCTTCCTTCCAAATAGATTAATTGATCTACCTATGTATCTATCTGTTTTTCTGTCTGTCTCTATATTTATCTGCATCCTATTGGTTCTGTCTCTCTGGAGAATTCTGACTAATATACCATCACACAACAATATTTGTAACAAAATCAGAAGAGAAATTTATTTGGCACACTTGCTTTTATTTGATATGCTCAACAACTCTGAGGCTGAGAGTGTTCAGGAAACTTGCCATCTTTCCCTATAACAAGTAGCAGATCCAGAACTTGAATCTGTGTCCAGTGCTTCATAAGGAAGTCATAATAATACACTGACTGGCAGTGCTATAAAAGCAAGACGCTAGCCACATTTAGCAATAGCTGGAAAGAGAAGAAAAGAAGCAGAGAGAAAAAAAGGAAAAAAATGTTACACAAAACTTGTACTTTTTATAAGAAAATAAAAGTATGTAGGATCTTAGACTGGAAGAGAAAGAAATTCATAGCTGGTAACATTTGTTGATTAGGGCAGAATTCCATAAGTGATCATATCTATGATGATTGATATTTTGGAATATATTTGGGATCTTTGCCTTCAGGTGACTCACAGAAGAAAATTCAATATTTCTCAAATATAGCTTCACCATGTTGAATCAGCACCACCATGGGCTGTTTTCTTCTTTTTTTAAATGACAACAGGAATTGAATTCAGGGGCACTTGGCCACTGAGACACATCCCCAGCTCTATTTTGTACTTTATTTAGAGACAGTGTCTCACTGAGTTGCTTAGCACCTTTCTTTTGCTGAAACTGGCTTTGAACTCCTGATCTTCCTGCCTCAACCTCCAGAGCTGCTGGGATTATAGGCATGCACCACCACACCTGGCAATAATGGGCTGTTTTTAAAAAACATAAATTACTGTGCCACCAATTAGATCTTTTTGGATTTTATGGACATGGAGATCTGCATCACCACAGACATATATATATTTGTCATATATATTTATAATATCTATATTATATATGTATTACATATGCTTCCAATAAGGAATCAATAAGTTTGAGAGAGGATGAGAAAGCATTAATACATTCTACATGCTCTAGAAATTAGAAGCATTATAACTGCAATGGGCATACTGGAGCAGCTACTCAGGAGGGTCACAATTTCAAGGCCGGCCTGGGCAATTTAGTGAGACCCTATCTCAAAATAAACTAAAAATTGGGCTGGGGATGTGGCTCAAGCGGTAGCGCGCTTGCCTGGCATGCATGCGGCCCGGGTTCGATCTTCAGCACCACATACAAACAAAGATGTTGTGTCTGCCGAAAACTAAAAAATAAATATTAAAAAAATTCTCTCTCTCTCTCTCTCTCAAAACAAAACAAAACAAAAAAAACTAAAAATAAAATTAAATTACTAAGTATGCCGAGGATAGAGATAAGTGATAGAGAACTTGCCTAGCATGTGTGAGGCCTTGTATTCACTTGCCTAGCAAGAGTACAATACCAACACTGCAACAATAAATGAATGAATGAATGAGTGAATAAATAATACAACAAAAAGAGTTGGGGATGTAGCTCCATTGGGCACCCCCAGTATCATTCTATAATATTGAAAAGAAAAGGAAATAGAAGCATCATTAATGCATAGCTGCATTTCTTTGAAAAACAAAATGAATAAATTATATGAGCAAGTGATTATAAATTATTTTAATTCTATATCCTTTGCTTTGCTAATAATCTACATTTGGAAGAGGAATAAAAACTTTTCACTTTCCTTCTAAGAAGTATATATATTTCAAAAAGTTCCAAATTGACTATAACAGCTTATAGCCTGCAAAATTTAGCAAATTGTCATTCATTAGCAAAGATTCAGAAAGATACTTTTCAAAATTTAACACAGAAATTATACTGATAAATTTTCCCTTAAAATATTGCATTAACAGTTTATTTATTTATTTGAACCAATACCTTTTGTTCAGTAATAAGAAGAACCCAGAATGATAAATCAAAAGGTCATCAGTGTATACTAATGTTGAAAGTGAATGTATGAGACAAAATAATGGGCGCCTAAAAATAAACTTTCAATTCTTCTATTTTCTAAATAAAAAAATTCCTTGCATAATACTTAAAATGCAAAGAGTATATTTGCAACATCTGAAGCATCACTGCAGAATTAGCACCTTGTCTTAGTGCTTACCTCTGACATTACCTAAGTTTGAAATGTCATCATACGCATATTCCTGTGAGAAACTGGATCAATGAGGATATTAAGAAAATACATCATCATCATTTACTCTCCCCTCAAATACATTGTTCTTAAAATCTCTTTGTCTTATTTTCTTCTGTATTGTAGTGTAAAATTTGTATTTCAAATTCTAGTTTATTGAATCTCAAGTGATGGGTTACAGATATTGTTTCAGAGGAAATAATTGCTTTATGTAGTTTCACATCAAAAATCTCTTTACTGTTTAATTTGAAAAAATATTATGGAAAAGTATAGATTGTCAATACATTCCAACAATTTTAGAGCTTTCCAAACCAATTGAGCAATTAGTTAAGGCAATCTAGAAAGGAAGGGGATAAAATATACATGCATGAACTTTAACTATACTTCCAAGAAAAATATTTCATATTTTCTGGATATTGCCCTATAAATTAAACACTTAAACTGAAGTTCCAAGTATGTCTTCATGCAAAATTAACATTTTTCCCAAATTCTCATAGTTTTTCTAATAATTAAGTACTTTTGGTTTAACAAGTTATATACTTCCTTTTTGGAAAAATTTGTAAATTGTCCATGTGCAATTTAAATTTTAAATTAGACTAATTATGTGATCTCATCATAAGCAAGAACATTTTCGCAAATATATATAAACATTCTTCAATATATACCTATATGTAGCACAAATTCCTTGAGATCAACAAAATTTAACTCTGAATGCTTGTTTTTTATAATTATACTTGATCTGTGTACATTTACTGATATACTAAAATTATAGGCTTCTGGGATATGAAAATGGATCATTGATTACAAACTATTAGATGGAAAAATGAGTGGAAGTAATTTATTTTGCAGATAATTGTGAAGTAATTTGTTTCAACAAGGATTTTCTTTTCTTTAAAATTGCTATATCATGCAGCAGAGCTAGTAATTTACTATTTTGTTATCGATAGCATCCAACATTTTCAATACAAATACTTCAAAAGAGTGTCCTTATTGGCGGAAATAGAATCTGTATTTTATTTCCAAATAGATTTCTGATTGCCAATGGGAAAGGCAGCAGGCATTACACACCATTTTCTGACATAAAAATTATAAAATAAAATTTCTTCTTTTAGGCCAAGGCAGAAAACATGGAACTTTTCTTTTAAAATAAAATTCCTGTGACCAGTCCTTTACTCCTCATATGGCCAGATGTTTTATGACAGCTCTTGGCAGCTTCTTAGTTTTCAAACTCCTATTGATTTCCTCTCAGTATCTAAAGTTCCTGTTATCTTGAATATTTTTTTTCTCCCAGAAATCCCAAACACTTGCATATTCTTTTCTTTTTGAATATATTTCATAACTGTTGTTATGGTAAATCCAAATTTACTTTGCTTAATCTATTTATCTATCCATGAAAGTCTTCCAAGTATTCAGTTCTAAAAACAGTCTTTTATTTTTCTTCTTCACTGACTCATATGTTAAGCAAATTGCCTATTACTCATTCCTTGAAGAGAATGCTTTTAGTTTGCTTCTTTACTTTTTCCTTAGGCAGAAAGAGATAGTTCTCATTTTCTAAATTCTTAATTTAAATTGAGATATTTTAGCGGGGGATGGGTTTGTGAAGAAATTGGTTTACTGAATGTTCCCCTTCCTGTGGTTCCAGGTTCTGCAGAAAAATCACACCCTAGTGGCCTTCAATGTACATCTCTCCACTTACCTAATGGTTTAGAATTGACGACAAGATTAATTTTAGAGAAAATTCTAATTTATTGAGCTTTATTTGAATTTCTTAACATAAGGTTAAAGTTTCAAATTTGAAACAGATGTAACTTCTAGAAAATGTGTTAGCTACCAAGGTACCCTTTTGAGGGTTTTCTAAAAGTTGTGCTTTTAAATTTAGGGAGATAAAATTTAATAAAACGACACCAGGAGCAAATTTAATGCTATTATAATGCCTCTAGAGGGCAGTATTAAATTATTTGAGCCTATAACTTAGACTTTTCTAAAGCAAGTCACTTACTCAATGTTTGAAGAGGTGTCAGTGAAAATGGAAGAGGGTATGTTCTTTTGTAATCTTATTCATGGATGCAAATGGCTGTGAAATTCAAATCCTTTAACTTGAATCAACAAGTGTTGTGGGGAGGGGATTTTTAATTGAGCTTCTTACCTGTTCTTCAGAGAAAGAGCTTAAATTCTCCTGTTATGGTCCATGGTGCTGTTATTGCCACACTCAAAATATGTGGAGTTTAGAATGTGAAAATTAGGGCAATAGTTTTCCAATAAGTATTCTTTCTATGCTGGCCATTATAACAACCACAGTTTTGGTCAAATCTCATTACTTTTAGATTTGTGATATAAAATATGGATTTAAAAGATTTAAATAATTTCTCAAAATTGTATCTGGTGCAAATATATTTTTATCTTGTGAGCTCTCTCACTATCTCTATATTATATGTATATATAAAATTTTTCAATTGGCTTCTTAAGTTTTCAATGAAATGGGGATAACAGGGGATAACAAGTAAATATAAAGAATAATGAAACCCTTTCTGACTGGTTATCTCTTAACTTTAGCCTTTTTCTTTCACAAACTATGCTACATCATTGAAGCACAGGAGAGATTTCTGAGATCAGGGTGAATTATTTGGCTTGCTCAAGTAGAGAACCATAATTCACAGTTTTTCATTTCAGTTTTTTTTTTTTTTTTGCAAATGTATGTTTCTGAAGTTACAAAGTCAATTTGATTTTTTACCTGAATAATCATATCATACCCTAAGGTGATGAAAGAAGATTCAAGGCCCCAGTTGTTTTCCTATATTCAAAACTGGCCGAAAGCATGAAGGTTTATTCCTCTTGTTGTTGATATAAAAGGTAGGATCAGCATGACGGCTTTACTCATTCTTCTGGCATTCTCTTTGGGAGTATAGAATATGTTTTCTTTTATATAATATGCTTCCAAAGTGAATATAGAATCTGAAGGATGGTTTTGTATTTCTTACACTATATTTGGTGTAGAAATATTAAATATGCCCTTTAAATTTGTAGAAGTCATGCTTAATTTAAAATTAAATACACAAGAAAATGTCAATTTTGTGAAATAAACTTAATTTGTTAAGAGAGTTTACATGCCTTATATTTCTTAATAATATGTATTCATACTATATTGTAAATATTTCATGAAACTGTACAAAAGAAGTACAAAGTATTAGTCCTGCTTTAAATTTTGAGACATTGAATTTTAGTGTCTAAAGTGACTTCTGTAATGTTATTATACATATATCAACTTTGACATAGATAAGAAACAAGTTTTCTGAATTTTGGTCATAATTCCTTATTACAAAGTAAATCTTTCTACATCAGAGACTATTCATTGTCTGAAAATAAAAAGAAACAAAATTCACTTGCTTCCTACTTTCCCTTAAAATCAGGCTGCTCCTCAGAACCCAGCTCTCTAGAACCTTGCACACTTCTCCAACCCTCTTGGCAGCCAGTGGTTAAGAATACATGAAACTACAGATGTTGTTCTGCCCTGTGCACACTTTTACAGGTGGTATGCCTTGTGTAATGGACTCAGGATCAGTAGTAATTCCATTCTTTTGGGTTAGTACCCATTTACTAACAGATCACTTAACATGTTTTCCAACTTCCAAGATACTTTTTCTACTCTATTAGATCCCAGCTTTTGCCCCTGTTGTTCATAAAATTGCATCCCAACTTGACATCCCAAACTTTTCATAAACTTGTCCCATTTCATTTAACTATTCAAGTTAAATTTCCTTCTTCCACATTGTATCTGTCCTGTGTGTAACAAAAATTCTCAAGATTCTCATCTCCTCTCAGGTCATACATCAGAGTTAACTCTAAACCACTACTTATCTAATGGCCTCTTGTATATCAGCACTTAGATGCTTTGTAAATAAGAAAATTTTACCTTTTCTAGGGTGTAATTCATCATCTTCATACACAACCCTACCAATCTGTTTTTCTTCCTGTGCTTCCAATCACAGTTAATATTGTCACAATTCATCAGGTAGCTTAAACCTAGAACTGCCACTTGCCTCATTCATTCTGATTATTTCTGAAGTTCTACATATTTCTTGAATCCATGTACTTTCTCACATCATCTTCTCCTATGTAATTTACTCCAGCATTTCTCGTGATGAAAACCATCATTTTTTTTCACTTAAAAAAGTTTTTCCACCCTTAATTTAAAGTTCTTAAATAATTACTTTTAGCTTTCAGGAAAAAGTCCATATCCTTAACATGATACACAAGATATTGTGTTACCTGAACTTTATTTCTTGAACCAACTATAATCCAAGCTGAAGCAATAGAAAATTTATGTTATATATTTAGCAGCATTTTACAGTAAAATGATTTTTACCATGATTTTTAAATGTGAGAAAAATTCATGACAATGAATTGTGGTAACAAAGTACTCTCAGTTTGCCAAACCTTGTTTGTTACTTTATGTTATATTTTTTTAACACATTCATTTATGTACTTACTCTATGTAGTTCACTTCTCCCCAGCATATCCTCTCCCAAACAGCCACCTTGCTAGATGACTTTATTCTAGCATTAGGCTTTAGGTTAGATATCAATTCTTACCGGATGCTACCACACAAAAAAATTATTTGGGGTCCTAAATAAGTGTATTCATAGCATTGATATTTCTTCCAAAACATAATTATCATATCTTAATTGTGAATTTGATTAACTGTATCATCTACTACACTGTGTGCTCCATTAGGGCAAAGGCTTTGTCCTTTCATATTTCTGTCCCATTTTTCAGCTGTTGTCACTGTAACTAAAATACTAGTCCAGAACAACTTAGAGAAGGAAGGGTTTATGTTGGCTCATGGTTTCAGACATTCAGTCCATGGTCAGCCAACTCCACGCTGTTAGAGGTGAGGCAGAACATCATGATGGAAAGGCTTGGTGGACAAAATGTAAATCCCAAAACTATGCCCACAATTTCCTTCTTCCTCCAGGCATGTCCCAACTACCTACAGTTACCTTCCAGTTAGTCTATTCATGTTATTAATCCATCAAATGAATTAATCTACAGATTAGGCTTCAGCTCTCATTATTTAATCATTTCACCTCTGAATGTTCCTGCATTGTCTATTGTTGGCCTTTTCTGGGGACACCTCATATCCAAACCATTGCAGCCCTAGTTCTGGGCATGGTGCCTGGAGTCATTAGGTGTTTAACTAACAGTTAAATGAATGAAAGTGCAAACATATATTATGGTATAAGTTTTTATGTTATATTGTCTTTTTATTGGGAAAGGCTACATTTCTGTTCACATTTTGTATTAAAATATTATTTATTGGAACTAATGTTAAATATATAAAAAGTTGTTGGGCTGGGAATATAGCTCAGTTGGTAGAGTGCTTGCCTGGCATGCACAGGCCATGGGTTCAATCCCTAGCACCAAAAAAAAAAAAAAAGTTGCAAGAGTACAAAACATATTTTTCCTTGAGCTATTTTAGACTAAATTGCCCAGTTGATGACTTATAACCCCTGACTTAATTTGTTTGGGTGGCTATTGCAAAATACAATAGAATGAGTAATCGATAAGCAACAAAAAATTATTTCTCACAATTTTGAAGGTTGGAAATTCCAAGATCAAGGTGTCAGTGGATTTGATGTCTGGAAAGGGTCTGTGCTTCATAGCTGGAGCCATCAAACTGTTTTCACAAGGCATAAAGGCAAAGGGGGCTTTCTCAAGTGTCTTTGATTAAACTATTAAACCCATTTCTGAGGGCTTCATCCACATATCCTAATCATTTCCTAAAGATCTCACATCTGAATATCATCCTAGTGGGGGTTAGGTTTCAATGTATGAATTAGGGCAGGGGGAGGGGTGGCACAAATGGTTATAGCATATAGTAAATATAGCAATTCTATCCTTCAACATAGCTTGTCTCTTTTCTTTTCTTCTCTTTTCTTTTTTCATATTGGGGATAGAACCAAGGGATAGAATTAGACCACTGAATTATTTAACTAACTCTTTTTAATTTTTACTTTGGGACACGGTCTTGCTAAATTTCCCATAGTGATGTGAAGCTTGGGATCCTCCTGCCTCAGCCTCATTTTTTTTTTATCACAGGCATGTGACACTATACCCTGCTTTAACATGTATTTTCTAAAAACAATGGACATTGTCCTGTGTAACTACAATGTAACCACTGAAACCAGGAAATCATCTACTAATTTTTAGAGTACTTTGAAATTTTGTCAAATGTACCAATATATCTTAACTCATACGGAAATAGTAGATCAGCTAGATAAATGGACATAACTAAGATTTCTATTAACAATATTGAACAGCTGGATTTAGCAAGCTTGGAATCCTGCTTGACTCATGACTTTCTAATGCATTCAGTGTATTTATACATTGCTGAGCCACTTTGAATTGGCTTATCTTTAGTTACTTGAATATAAAGGCATTCTAATATTTATATGACACTTAAATAAATAACCATTTTCTCTTATTTCATGCATGTTGGTCACTTATCTCCATTCAAAATTTAAATCTTAAAAATATGTGGATCAGGGGCTGGAGGGGTTGCTCAGTGGTAGAGTGCTTGCCTGGCACATGTTAGGCACTGGGTTCAATACTCAGCATCACATAAAAATAAACAAATAAAAATAAAAGTATTCATGGGGGCTGGGGCTGGGGCTCAGCGGTAGTGCTCTTGCCTGGCATGTGTGAGGCACTGGGTTCAATTCTCAGAATCCCATATAAATAAATAAAGTAAAGGTCTAGCAACAACTAAAAATAAAATAAAATAAAATAAAAGTATTCAAAGAAAAGACTATATATATATATATATATATATATATATATATAGAGAGAGAGAGAGAGAGAGAGAGAGAGAGAGAGAGAGAGAGAGAAAGAGAGAGACTATAATTCAGAACCCTTTTTTTTTCATCTTTCCTACCATAAGGCACAATGTTTAGTGCACAATAAATATGTAATAAGTATCTGTTCTTTAATTACATTCCTTTTAAAACTGTAATAGAAATGTTTAGACTCAGAAGTTTCTGAGGGGTCCCATTCTATTCCAGTACAGTGTAAGTATCGGTTATAGAATTTTTTATTGCCTACCTAAATAAAAGAGTTGCTTTTTGTTGATATTATGTTTTGATCTTTGAACAGAATAGAAAATACTTAATGAGCATCTAAGATTTGCAATAACATAGTTTTTATTTAATTTTGACTCTAGTAATAGAATCACAAAAGTTGAGACTTGAGAAAGTTCTTGGATCGTTCAACCTGCATTTTATGGCAAAGTCTTTGTCTTTTTCAATTGAAATACAATGTTTACCATTCTCTTTAGCTATGGTTTTTAAAATATATATTTCTGGTTTTTTACTTTGTTTTGTAGGTAGAATCATCACAAAATATCCCTTGTTCTGAGGAAAAATTGGTGGCTCAAAAGAAGAAAAGTGTCCCTGGAACTTATGTGCAGGCTGCTGAAGTGCTCCAAGATTTTTCACACAAAGGGAAAATCTTGACCAGTGGCAACAACAAGAGCAAAAAGAATTAGTTGAAAAAAGTCTCCCAGAGGGCACAATTTTAAGAACACAAATTTATTTGTTAAATGATTTTATTGTAGGTTTTATTTTCTTTGCCTTTACTATACGAATATAAGAGGTTAATTTGCAAGGAATTTTACAGATGATCTAATCCAACTTCCTTTTATAACTTAGATTCCATGACCTAAGAATGAATTACAGTTCTAGTAGATTTTCATCAACTATAATTTGCCTTTCAAAGTAGTGTTATATACAGTCGTCTGAACTATTTGCAAAATATGCAGGCTTGACAACATCACACTCCGTTGAATTATCCTTTGGATCAAATACAAAGCCTTATCTGAGAGATATCTGCATTGATTTACCATTTTGACTCAACTTTTTTAAAAACGTTTTTTGCTTCCATTACTGTGCTCCCACTCCTTATGTGTTACCTAACAAAATCTCTTTCCTTTTATGTGCATGCAGTCACGTTTCTCTCACCACACAGTCTATTGTCTGTCAGATCTGAGCTAGAAAATATTGTGGTGTTTAAAAGAATGGGCTTTGGAGCCACACTACCTGAATTAGAAAACCCCACGCTCTACTTGCTTACAGTAAGAACTTGGAAAACTTAAATCAATCTCTCAGAATTCTTGTTCCACATGTGAAAAACCAGAAGTGTCATACTTAACTTCTAGGATGGTTGTAAAGGTTAAACTCCTTTTTTTTCTTTCTTTTTTTTTTAACTTTTAGTTGTAGATGGTGCTGAGAATCAAACTCAATGCCTCACAAGTGCTGTACCACTGAGCTACAACTTCAGCCCATAATGGTTAGACTCTTAATGCAAGTAAAACTCAAGGGAAATCATTAACATTATTATCACTGGTAAATATAAATTTATAAATCAAAGGTATATTCTTAAAATATCATGTACAAAGAAGTTTTTCATGATTATTTCAGAACCATCTATGCATCTATATTCTCATATGTTGTGGTCTATTCTACTAAGTCTACACTCACTTCACTACACATTTGTGAATTGTGAATTCTTTATAATTCCATTAGAAATTTTTTAATAAAATGTATCCCTTTTGATATTGGCTTGATATGTTCCAAAAATTCTTAATGACAAGCTGCCTTTTGAATTAAAAAAAATCAAAATTGATAGTGAAGTGCTATATGTCTTTATAATTTTAAAATGCATCATCACCTTCAGAAAAAAAGTACTGTAAATATTTCTACCAGGAGTCTATGCTGAATGCTGTAGTCCTGGGGAATTTTGTTTTCTGGTGAAGTATTATGTCGTAATGGTATGGCTGAAGAGGAAATCCATAGGAAGATACCACACAATGTGGTACAGCACCAAAGTACAAGCAGAGCCTTCAGCTTGGAAGCATTAGGGTGGCCAGCTTCACAAGAAAATGACTCAGACCATTGCTATTTCTGTGGGTTCCATGAAGTCAGAACAGAAGTGCCACTCTGACAGTCTCTTCCGCGGGAAGCCCTCAGTTCTCAAGAAAGGGGGCAGCTCTGCTGTAGTACTCAAATTGGCCGGTTAGCTAACAGGATCAGCAATGCTGCATGGAATGTCTACAAGAAGGAGGACGTTAGAGAATGAAGAAAACTTCAAGGCATTTGTCAGTTTTCCCCTATGGCCCATACCACTGCCTGGCACTTTGTCATTCCAGCAAAATAGATCAAGCAAACTATGGAATAGGATATTGAAAGGAAAAAAAAATAATAAGGCACTTTTGGGGAATTGAAATTCAAGAAAAGATTTCTGGAAGAAATAAATATTAGCAATATAAAATGATATGGATCTAAATTTTAATGATTCTTCAGAAATAATATTCGATCTCTCAACTGGTTCAAGAGTGCAGCTGCTTCTTGATACTTAAGGTATCTCCCAGACTAAGGATAGATATTGACAGGAGTAGACTTGGAATGGATAGTTGAGCAAAGAAGATTTGTTTGTAAAAACAAACTAAAAATAAGAAATTGAAGCTTTGATGAAATCAAAAGAGATGGTGGTAGTAATAGTTTATAGTTTCCAAAGTGCTTTCACATTTGCTAGTAGCGTTGACATATTATGAGAGGGAATTTCCTAGTACCTACCCTTGGTTTATGTCCTTTTGAGCGAATGAAAAAAATGTATTTGTTGATTTTCTGATAATTGATTTTAACTTATCCTTACTTTAAATGTATATACATGTATTCAAAATGATTTCAGGTTATCTTTTATATTACATAATTCTGAGTAACTGTGAAACAAATGCTTTTTACTTACAAAATTTCTATACAGAAATTCTGCATTCCTTGTGCTGAGATATTTGGGAACATGAGGAGAAGCTGGTGAGTGGTCTGTCCCTAAGAGGTGCTGAGAGGTACTACAATCCCTGCTGGGCTGGCTTGGTGAGATGAGATGGGCGTTAAGGATACCTTAAGGAAGAGGAGGAAGAGCATACATTTCTTGTTTATATTTTTCTCCAACTGGAAACCAAATTCTTCTGTATTAACAAGCTCTTTGGGGAATATAAGTTACTCCCAGGAAGGCCAAAACTATGGGTCATTCATTTTTTATCCTTTGTCTAAATCAGATCAATAGTAATAGAGAATAGGGAATGTAATTGTATGACAAGAAAGGGAAACCTAGAGTGTAGGCAAAATAAAGGAGAAAAGGAAAGTAGAGGGTAAATTATTGCCAGGACTGTTTATGCCCTTGCTGGGGGAACATCATCTGCTATCTAGCTGACTCCTCCCACCTGGTCTCTCTTTTGCTGTTGGGGCACCCCTAGATTTCCTTTATTTGGGACTTTCTAGAAGATACCTGTGATAAATGTGGAGATATCCTTTATTTATTCTATGTCAAGTTTTCACAGGGATATAGGTTGGGAAAGGGTGCTGTTTCTCACCTGCCTTTTTCTCCAAATTGAACTCAGAGTGAAACTTGATGGCGTATGTGGCAGAGTGACAGATAGAGAAGGCCTAGATTGTTCACATGACCTAATTCATTATCCGAGGAGTGGAGCTTATAGTTCCTTCTGGATCTTCAAGAATATTTCCAAATTCTCCCAGCCCAGCATGTGCGTACACACACACACACACACACACACACTCTCCACACAATACATCCTCCTCCTTGTCTTCTAAGACTCTCTTTAACCTCTAAAATATTTGGATTGCCAGAACAATCTTTCATCTGGAATATTCCTGTGTTTCTTGTGTCCTCATTCTCCTAGACTTCAGTTACAGGATTTTTCTTCCCTTTTTTAATGGAGTAAAATTCTTGCCATGGAGGAATATACAGACAGCATTCTAGAGCAGCCCTGCTACATTTCTGCAAGCATTACTTAAAAGCAAGAACACTTTATAGTCAACACATTCTGGTCTCATGAAAAAGACACACTCCACCAGTTGCAATGGCACACTCCTGTAATCCGTATCACTTGGAAGGTTGAGGCAGGAGGATGATAAGTTTAAGGTCAGCCTCAGCATTTACTGAAACCCTGTTTCAACATTTAAAAAAAAAAAAAATGGACTGGAGATGCAGCTCAGTGGTACACTAACAGTTCTTACTACCAAAAACAACAACAACAACAACAACAACAAAAAACCCAAAAAGGCATATCCTTATTATTAATATGATTTTGAGCCTACAACTTAACTAAATTATACTGATTATAAAAATAGGTCCCTGCTGAAGCTGAGAAGTGCTATGAGTCACTCAGAATAGGTGGTATCAGCACTTTGCAATCAAATCCATTCCCATCTTTACTTCCCAAGAAAAATTAATTTTCTTCTGTTCATCCTGTTATTCACAGTGGAAGAGGCTACTCCAGCTTTCTTCAATCATACTCTGCAAACCTATTTAATCTCCTTAAGTTAATTTTCTCTGATAATTTGAGAGATTTTTCTGTTATGTGTAAGGATGACCACAATTGTTTTCAAAAGAATTTATTGAGTAGAAATAAAATTGGATTTAGTTTTGTTAATTTTTCTTAAAATTTGTCAAATGAGGATAATCAGTTATTCTACAAGTGATTATTAAATACCTATTTTGTGCCAGGTACCCGCTTGGAATACTGTTTCTTAATCACCGTTCTTTGTCAAAATTCACATGCAGGAAAAACCCTCAAAACATCTCTCAGTATATATGTCTAATGAATTTCCAAGGTACCCAAGAGAAAAATATCTCCTAAGAAAGGTGTGTGAGAGATGTACCTGAGAGATTTGTTCAGATTGAATAGCTTCCGCTGGTCCCACAATCCAGTCTGACACTCTTGACATTCTGGCTGTTCTGAATCATCCACCCTCCCTTCTCATACATTGGGAGTCAAAAGAAAACCAAAGCCAAGTAAGGAACTTGAACTTGGCTGATGTGTAGTATAAGATATTTTATAATTTATAGTGATTTTTATAATCATAAGGTTTCAACTTCCTTTTAATGTAGTTTGTGTTTTAAATTGTTTTATGACAAAACTTGTTAATGATAATACAAAAATATACTATACCTAGTTGGAAAGTTTAATTTGTAAAGAAGAAAACTGACTTTTTAATATTATGTTTATTAAAAGGCTTTATTGGAAATTAAATTATTTCTCCAACTACATTGATGGAGCATTTTAGAAGTAGATACCACAATTAAAAAATATTACTGGGGCTGGGATTGTGGCTCAGTGGTAGAGCGCTTGCCTAGCATATGTGAGGCCCTGAGTTCAATCCTCAGCATCATGTTAAAATAATAATAATAATAATAATAATAATAATAATAATAATAAAATGTATTTTGTTCAACAATGACTAAAAAATAAATATTTTTTAAAAAAATTACTTATGTTCCCAGTGTTCAAAAACCAGGTTGTGGTTTTGCTTTTTGTATTTTTCTCAGCCCACTTGAGCAGAAAATGACTGTACTATTAAATCCCTTCAATGTAATGGATTCATAGAAGATATGAATAGATCCAGAAACTACCCTGTAACCTGAGACTGTGTTTTCACTTGCAATTTTAAATGTTATACTAATATTAATTGTTAATGTGAGAATCAATATGAAAATAAAAAAACTAAGAGCTATACTATTACCATGATTGAAAATAAAGAAATGAATGCTTTTTTAGCATGACCAAGAGAGGGTTATTATTTCCCTGAACAAAATTTTAGATTCTCTTCTTTCAGACTCTAGCCTTCTGATATCCTTTTACTTAAATTAACCATTTACTTAAGAAAATTTGTAATTTTAAACTCTTTCTCTGTCCATTTGTGATACAAACTCTCTTAAAAACTTCTTGTTAGGTTTACTACCTGGAATGTCTTTCTCAATAACCTGGAAGCCATTCCTTTGAAATGTCCTCATCAGGGAGGACAGCACCCCTACCTCTTCAGACTGTTGAACAGAAGGAGTCTAATCTTTGTAAGCCCTTTTCTTCATGCTGTAAAACTATTTATTTTTTATTTTTTTGCCATAGAGGTGTGAGAAATTTACTTTCCTTTTGGGTAAACTGGCTAGGATGCACAGGTGGCCTATAGTCTACCCCTCCTCAACTACTTCTCCAACTCTGAAAAGCTTTTTAGTTCTTCTTTTCAGTGGAATAGAGCTCAGACTGAATTCTGTTTTCTCTCCTCTGATGCAATAGTGATGAATAAATTCTTCTTTGCCTGTTTAACTTGGTAGGGTGCAATGTTTGCTTTGACAAACATTATGTCATATGATGGGTTATTCTACAACTGAGGTAAGTGGTTCATAAAAATAAATAATATTCTACTAAATAAACTTGTTTTAAAATTTGTATTTGTATGCCATTACAACAAATTCTTCTGCAAAAATGATTGTTTTTATGTAATGAATTCAAATTGAGAGCATATGTATCTTGAATCACAAATGTATCTTTCTGTTATATGTGGGGGTATATGAACTTGTTTGTTTTTGAATATGTGATACCTCTGTTTGTCTATAGAGAAAACACAAAAGACATCTCCTATGCATTTAGCATATCAATCAATAAAGCCCAGAGATACTGTATTTGAACTTCAAATTTCTCATGCAGAGAATCCAGTAAATTCCTCCACGGATTCTCTTTGGCATCTGAGTCAATTCCTGGTGCCCTTTAAATTTTTATGGCTGTTTCTCCTCCTCTTACCCCAGAAGCAATGT
This sequence comes from Marmota flaviventris, assembly GCF_047511675.1. Taxonomy (NCBI): domain Eukaryota; kingdom Metazoa; phylum Chordata; class Mammalia; order Rodentia; family Sciuridae; genus Marmota; species Marmota flaviventris. The sequence continues at coordinate 91,624,771 of NC_092502.1, read as the reverse complement.
TTTAGTCCTTTTAGAATATCTCCACGCCTCTACTGACTGACTCCCCTTCCCTAGTTCTGTATTAACATATAACTGCTAGAACCTTGCTGGTTTCCTCTGGACTATCTCTTTCTGGCCCTTCCTATTTAAAAAAAAAAAAAAAAATTAAAAGCACTCTGTCACTGCTTTTAGTACACAAGCAATAAGAGATTCCCAGCCTTCCCAGATTATCCTAAAAACATCCAAGTATAAGATTCTCTGTGCATTTATGTGTATGAATATGTTTACATTTATATATTTTATTCATATTTATATGTGTAGATGCATTCAGTTTTCTACCAGGTCATGTAAGAAAACTGTAATAAATGGATCTTCATGTTAGCGTATGTTCTGATTTACAATAAAATCTTAAAAAAATTATTGATAATTCACTGTGTAATAAACCTCAATGAGCTTATATATCATTATTTTTTTTTCTTACAATGGATAAGCAAGAAAAGTCAGACTTTTTTTAAACATTTATTTTTTCATTGTAGGTGGACACAATACCTTTATTTTTATTTTTATGTGAGCACTCAACCTCTGAGCGCTTGGAGGTTGAGCACTGTCAGACATTTTTCATTAATTTTAATTCTTTTAAAACAGCGTGTGCTGTCATTATTTCTGAAACATATTACGGTTGTACAGCCAAGGAATAGGAAAACATAATATTCAGTTAAATATTATCATTTAATAATTCATTTCTTCAGTTTTAATTATGGTTATTGGTCACTCACCATCAGTTTTGCCCGGTTATGAGTAGTAAGGTTGAAGGAAAACAAAGGGATTGCACTGATGTTGTACCATCACTCTGAGACCCTCACATCCATGTGAAGCCTGATAGTATAAATGATTGATACCTCATGTCACTCAATTTTCAGTTGTAGCAAAATTGTTGTAAATTGTTGGTAGTGTCCAAAATCTCTTTTGTAGTTTAAAATAGCAGCTCTTGGTTAGCTTTTCCTAAAACAATAATCAGCATTATAAATAATATCAAACAAATGTAAATGAATGAGAAATAAGAATGACAAATTCCCAAGTTTTTTGAGGGTCAGGAGGGAAGGGGTATGAAAAATGCATTCTTTAGTCTATCCACAATGAAATTTTGTGTCATTTCATAGGCTCAAGAAATGATAAAGTAGCAAGAAATCTTACAGATTTTCTATTAGTTGTGGGTCTTCCTTGATACTTCCCTACTTTAGAAAATAAAAGGCTATTTCACCCAATTTTTACTCTCTGCATCATATAGCAAAAACTGATAAAACAATTTCTGGATTACTTTTATATGCATGTCAAATATATTTGCTGCATCATGATTATTTAGGATCAAATTTCTCCCCCTCGTACCACTAAACACTAATTGTGCAACTTATAAAGTATAAGAACACAATCAAATAACTGAATTTCTTGATCATTCATAACACTTGCAATTGGACACATATCCTGCCAGTACAATTTTTACAGTTTTGGACATCAAAATTTTAATTATGAACTGTGAATGAAGTTGAATAAATATATTTGTTTTGTAAGTGAAAAACAACTTTTAAGGTCTAAAACTTTAATGAGATAATATATATTTATATACATATAAATATATATAGTATAATTTAAATTTATATTATATATAAATTTTATATGTTTAATATTTAATAATATTTGAATATATTTTTGAAATTTTATATAATATATATAAATTTAAATTAATATAAATACATTTAAATATATATTATATATAATATATTATATATAATATCATTTAAATTAATTATAATTTACTTTATCAAATGTTCTTCATACTAAAATTTAACATGCTTAAATCTCTTGTGTTTACTTTAAGACTTTCTTGTCAGTTGAAAATATTAAAGAATGCATAGATAGCATTTATGCCAATTGAAGTAAGTAAGGCTTTCTTTGTTCTTAACATGAGTCTATGTTTCTGTAAATGCAATTAAAATTAAACAATAATGTTTTATAATTGGAGGCCATTTTAAGGTTTTTATCATTATTCTGCCTCTATAATTATTGATTTTTGTTATAATCTGTATTTCAGAACTCAACACTCACTGTGAAGTCTCTGCAACTGCTTAACAAACCACCCAAAAACTAAGTGACTTTAAACAAGCATTATTTTGTTTGCTCACAATTATGATCCACTGATATGAATATCTGAAACAGCTTGGACAAACTTGAATAGGACAATATACATGGGTCATTGTCCATGAATGCTGACTTTATTTCTAGATTCCCCCTTTATGTAGCCATCCATAGATCCAATTTAGGCTATCTCAAAGTATGGTGGTTTCTGAGTGCAAGAACAAACATTCTAAGAGGCAAATCTCTGATGTTCAATTTTTTTTAATAAGTCCCACCTTGCTCTATCCTTACCAATGTCTAATTGGTCAAAGCAAGTCACATGACCAAACCCAGAATGTATGTGAGGAAAGAAAACACAAGAGTTGTGTGGGAGGTCTTATCCATTTGGTGCTGCTCATGTAAGAATCTACAGAGCACTATTTTATGCAATATAATAATTCCTACCAATCCAATTGTTGGCATCGTAGTTTAATGTCTGCTTTTACCATAGTTCCTTTTCATTTACAATCTAAACATCATAGAGAAAAACATGAGAAACTGAATTTTATATTGAAAATATGGTTGTGAATCTGAAATTAACAAAATATTCTCAATGGTTTTGTTTATTTATTTTTCATTTGGGGGAGAGGGGATACCAGGGATTTAACTCAAGGTCACTTGACCACTGAGCCACATCCCCAGTCCTATTTTGTATTTTATTTTAGAGACAGAGTCTGACTTAGTTGCTTAGCATTTTGTTTTTGCTGAGACTGGCCTTGAACTCTCTGGCCCCAGCCTCCCAAGCCACTGGGACTACAGGCTTGTACCACTATGCCCTGCTCTCAGTCGTTTTTAATTAACAATTAAAAAAAAGTTTCTGAATTGAGGTTGGAATTAGAGATATAATCAATATTTTTACAAAAACAAAATAAAAGCCAGCAGGAGATTACTGTATCAATATAAAGTATCAATGACAGCTTATACATTTTAAATTAGAAATAATGGGTATGTACCATTTTCATTAATCTTATGATTTTTATTAGTTTTGTTTAGTTCTTTCCTCTCTATATTATACAGGATATGCTTATATATTTATTAGTTTTCATTTTTAACATAATAAGCACCCCTAATCATTGTTTTAATCTCTACTCCATCTCTTTCCACCAAATACCTGATGTTTTATTTATTTTTATGATTCCAATGTTTTGATTCCTAGCTCCTTCTTTTGATAGTGAATGATAAGACATATAATAAGTTGATGATTTAACTACAAAAATGTTTGTATTACTTCATATGATTTTCTATTTATTGCAGAGTAGATATTTCACAAATTGCATCTCTAGTAGCCGGTTTCACATATTCTATTACTCTTGTCCAGGTAACTTCCTGCCAAAGCACTTGTTATTCAGTCCTTATCTCCATTAATTTCTTTCTCTATGTGAAGGTGATTTTGCGATTTGAATCTTATTTTCTCTTTTATTTTTTCAAAGATTCCATTGTAAGAATCTCTATTCCTAGACAATCCCCTGTAACTTCCTTTTGAATTGCCCAACATTCAATTTCTTTTTCAAAATGCTCTCCAGTAGAAGTGAGTAAAACCTGATATAGTTGCAAATATAATATATAGAGAAATTAATTTACATATATTTTAAATTATCATAATAGAAACTAAAATTGGAGTGAGATTACTTTATAGGTAAAAATACCTTTCAGATTGTAAAGTCCTCTCCAAATTTAAGATATTATAACAAATAATAATGTGATGATTATGAAGATCATGAAATCAATAGCCATTGCTAAAGGCTAAGTTCAGTCATGAGGTGTTGTTCAGTTAATCTAATATTCTTTGTATAATACCTTCCAAATTACTGAACTGTCCACATTACAATAATGGCTACATCAGGAATATTTTTACATGGGTTCATTTGCATATCTTAGTCTTGAATATTCACTTGCAAACCAAGCAATGTTAAGATGAAAGTTACAAATGTGGAATCATTGTTATGTAAATAATAGAAAATTTGATATCTGACTAGCTCTTCTAATATTAATAGATTCTCAAGACTATAATGCTCAGTTTATTTAAAAATGCCCTACAACAAAATATGGGGTTTTATGTGTACTATCTTGCACAAAGCACAAAACTTTAAGTAAACTTTAAGTAAAGAGGGATATCATTGTAAGCTAGTTATTGATATGCTAAAAGTCATTTACACATTAGTGGAAGATAAACTGTGACATTATTAATTTAAGTGGTACTGGATATACTAACATAGCTGCCATGTAACCCAGTCGTCCACCATCTGTAAAATTGTGTGCCTATTTTGTGCAGATAGCTATATGATATTTTGACAACTCCAAATCAGCTTTAATCTGTCAATTTCAAAGTTTGTCACCAGAAAGTTCATCTGAAGGAGAATGTCTGTTCATTTCATGTTAAATACAAAGTGATTACACTCCATAACACAAAATGCACCAGTTCTTGGAAAAATAAAGTTGTTTAACATGGTTATTATGTACTTTCAAGGCATAATACAGTTTTTTAAAAAGCACATCTTAAAACACCAATTTAAAGTAGGATAATGAACGATATATTTGCTCACAGAAAGCATATGGCAATAGCAGTAAAAGTAAAGATGCTTTCTCCGCAATAATTCTTCATTCACATAACAATATGTAAGGGGATAAAAAATGGTGCAGTGCTGAATTTTCATTTCTGGTTCACTTTGAGGAAGGCTTAGGAAACTATTCCAAAATGAACATTATTTTTCCAGTAGTGTTCACAGCCTTTCCGTTCTTAGCATCTAAAGCAATGTGGCTCTGCAAAGGGTATATCCTTTAGGAGAGAGACAGAGCTCTTTCCTATGGCGGTTTCTCAGTTATTTCACTGGCCTCTTTAAATACTGGTTGAAAACTATTAAGGTACACAAAGGAAGTGCTTTGGAGATCTGATAGAAAGAAGAAGCGGAAGAAGGAAGGTGTCTCTATGCAGCACTATGTGACATAATCACTTTTTTAAAAAAATGTCCCTATTGTTAATTTATTTAACTCATATTATATGTTGCATTAAGTGAAACAGCAAAGGGAAAATAGTAGTTCATAAAAAAATAGATGAAAGATGCAGAAAAGCATCACAGCTCTTCAAAAATTGTAATAGGGCATAATCACATGAAGTGCCTGAATGGTGCCCATATTTAGGCTGACATTAGGCTCTGTAAAGACATGTAACACTTCAGAGAAAATATACATTTTTTTCTTTATTGAGTATGTTTTAAATTGGTTAAAAATTCATCTCAAGTCTTTCTCATTATTTGACCAAAATTTTGGTCACATTTTAATGAGTTTCTCTTGCTTCATATCCTTTGCTATAATTGTGTAACAGTGGGAAAACACTTCTTCTTTTTTTTTTTTTTTAAATGTAGGTTTATTTGGATGGAAAGTGAATGGGAGTGTGTTTCTGTTACATGCTGACTGACAGCTGACAGATTTTACTTTTCTCCAGAAAAATACCTGGTACAAATTCACACACACAGGGTCTACTAAATAGCTATTAATGTTTTCTTTTTTTCCCAGTAAGAATTTAGAAATTCTTACAATTACAAATAATATTTCCATTTATAGGCCAAAACTTGTTACAGAGAATCTTGTCTACCCACTATACATGGGCCAGATATTTGTTTTGTTTTGAATTCTGGGTAAAATATATTTTTGAAACACAAAGAAGTTGAGGGACATACCTCTCAGAAGAGGGGCCTGCCCCCATTGCCTGTATTGCCTGTTTCTACGCCTTACGATTTGGAAGTCAGCCTTTTATCCTTTTATTCTACCATCAAAAATTTTTGTATACCAAAATCACCAAAAACCTATATTTGAAACATTAGATGCCAATACTGATTCTTTTTTCTATTTTCCCTCCCTGTAGTTTTTTTTTTTTTTTTTTTTTTTTTTTGGACTGGGGCAGGGGTGCTTAAATATTGAGCTACATTCCCAGCCTGGTTTTTATATTCTATTAGATACAGGGTCTTGCTGAGTTGCTAATTGCCTTACAAAATTGCTGAGACTGGCTTTGAAATCACAATACTCCTGCCTCAGCCTCCTAAGCTGCTGTTATAACAAGTGTGTGCCACCACACCCAGCCCCTCACTATAGTTTTATGAAATTGTGGATCAACCCTTAATGGATTGATCCAATTCCAGTTACTCCCTTTTCTATCTTCCCTCTATTGACCCTGATTAATTGCCTGAGACATGGTATGGCATAACAGAATGATATTAATTTTAAAAGTATAATACTAAGTGCAGGTTGGAGAAAAGACTTCAGAAAGACCAGAGAAGCAGAGAACAGTAAATACACTCCGAATGTCATCTGGGTTTCAAAGGGAAACTTGAGTGTGATTCAGAAGATATTTAGGGTATAAAATTCTTAGGAGTTGATGATGGATGAATTAATGTAGATAGGACAGTGGTAGAAAGAAGGTTCAATGATAAAATTTTCAATTCTATAAAGTGTTACCAGATAAAACACAAGATGCCCAGATAAATTTGAACTTGATAAATCATATATCTATACATACATACATACATTGTACATACATGTGCTGAGTGCCATAGCCAAGTAGGAATGACGCATGGCATTTTGGGTTGAAAGGTGACCCTGCTCAGGGATTAGGGTGGCTCCAGGATTAGGGCAGATCCTGCTGGGATTAGGGCATATCCTGCTGCCTCAGGCACCCGCTCCTTTGGAGTTCCCATTGAGTTCTCACGGGGTTCTGAGAGAATTGGCACGTGGAGCCCGGTGGAGGGAGTGTATTCCCAGGTAGTGTGTGTAGAGTACCGGTGAGAGTTGGGGAATAAAGAGTTGCTGTTTGAATCTGCAAGGTTTGGTGGTGGCTCAATTATTTTGTGCCCAGCCAGATTGCAGCATACATGCACATATATAGTATATGTGTATACATATATAATGCAATAATGAAATATTTAGAGCACGAATGCTAATAAATAATTTGTTACTTGAAATTAAAATTTATATGCTAAATTTGACAACCGTATTTCTCAATTGTCATTGCAGACTTAGGAAAATATTGGAGAAAACCAGAAGACCATGAATAAGGTTTTATTCTTTTGGAGTTTTGCTAAGTCTAGGATAACAGAGAAGAATGTCAAATAGGCATTCTGATCTGGAGCTGAGAGGAAAGGTCTGGATCTAGAGTGTTTCTACATGATTTCTTTGGTAACATTTCACATGTTCTAAACAAACTTGGCTTTGTAATTTTTAGATAATCTCTTCCACTTATGTTTATTATTTTGTTCATGATACTACCATAATCCCCAATAAAGCAGAAATAAAATTTAATTTTTACTGTTTTTTCTTTTTTCTTAATCTACATATTCGGCCAGTTACCAAGCCTTGCTAATAATCAACACCATATTTATCCATATCAATCTCTTTTAATATATTTTATATAATTATTTCTATAATTCCATTAGTTTGAACACATAAGTTTAAAAAGATTGTTCAAAAACTCTAATTAGTTTATATTTTATGTGGATTCTGGAATGTTATTCCACCGTTTACAAGCTTGCAGTAATTTGCTATTTCTTATAAAGTAGAGGTCACTTTGATCTTGTGTCTCATGAGGTGTTAAAGTAATTTTTCTTGACCTTAAAAGCACAGAAAGCCAAATAGATCTTGGAGTAAATGCAAATATTTATGTTAATTTAATCAGTCTACAACATAAAAAATAGTTTAATTCTGTATTATCCAAGAAACTATGCTTTAAGAATGGAAGAGTAAAAATATAAGAGAGACAGAAATGTCAGGATCCAATTGAATGATTTACATTCTAAAATTTTGACCCATTATCATTTTGGTCATATAAGTATGAAATCTTAACACATAGAATAAGAGTACAATATTAGGAAGATAAAAGTTCTTCAGAGGAAAACTAATGCATTGGTATTTTTCACCTAGCATTTCATGATTGTTTAAGTTGGAAGCAATTTGATGGTCTTTTCAACCCCAAAGTACAGAATGATCGCTGCTTACACTGACACTACTTTTCAATCTTGAGTCAATGAGGAATGCTTCTAGTTTCACAGCTACGCTATAACTGGAAGCTTGGCCTGCAGCATACTTACTTTGCTGCTGGAATTACTTCTATTCTGTTATTTCAACAATGTACAGAACAACTGTGAAATTGATGTATGCACAGTGAAGAATGACTGTGGCCTAACAGCAGCAAAACATAAACCAAAAGACCTTCTTCAAGTTACTCCATCCGTATTAGTAGAGACCATCCACCAGTTTTCTTATAACTTAGCATATTTATGAACACATTTCATAGAACTTTGTTTTTTCTTTTTTTGTTATATCTGCACATGCATCCTGTAAAGAATGGATTAGACAACATTATGGAAAGTGGACAAATTATTTTTACAATAGAATGTGTTGGAGACCACTGAGATAATCCAGTATTAAGACAAATGAAATCATTATCCATATTGTAAACACAGAGATGGTTTAAAGAGGATCATCTTCTAGGAAATAAATCTTTTAGAGTAACATATCTCCTTGATAAAGACTGTCCCTTGACCCAATTATTGTACCTTGCCAGTGATGTCTTTCATCTCCAACTGGGCAATGTGTGCTGGTCAGTTTTGTGGTTATGAGTCAAGTCATTCAATTCCTGTACATATCTATCAAAACTGAAGGACAAAGATGAGAAGAGGGAAGGGACATAAACTATCTTAGAACTTAGGATAGACTTTGCGGGTACTTCATCAAAATATAAGAGTCTCCATTCCATGACCTTGCCTGAACTTTTCTTAAGATTATTTCATTTTTTCCTGGCATGCATCATTTCATGTCAAACTCACCGTTAAATAAAATCTCCATTACCATCTTCTTTATTCAAGTTTGTTTCCCTCTAGTGTTTTCTGTGTAGACTGCTCTACCTTTCATTCTCAGTTGGCTGAATTCTTAATTTATTCCTTCTGTCATAAAAAAACTGTGTCTCCTCAGATGCCAGATTAATAGATTTTTAAACCATTTGACTCACAAAAGCATAAAGATCAAAATGGGGCTATGTTCATCCCAATATGTCAATCAAGTAGTGTCTAAATAAAAGTGAGATTCTGAGATGAGATTTAAACAATAACCCAAGTCCCATCACTACAATCTTTAGTCTTTTCCTAATTCTTCCTGAGAATCTACAAAGAAAATGAGGGGCGGGGGGCAGGTAGCTGACATGTATCTTGTCCTTTGCCACTTTTTAAAAATTATAATGCCAAGGCAAAGCTGGACACTTCTGTGATGTTATATTGAGAATTCTACAAGATCAAGATTTTTGATACCAATAGGATTGTCTTTATCTGTCTCTGAATGACCAGGTCCTGTAATGAATCCTAGACAAAATTTCCTCAAGACATATGCAGAGGAATCTAACATGATTATCTTGCATCAGAAGGAATAATAGGAAAATATTATATATTATGTACTTTATAGGCATCAATATCAGGTTTTGAAAAATTAACTATTGATATGACTGATTCTAAATAATATGACTGAAAATAAAGGTGGGGCAATAGGTAAAAAGAAGACTGATGGTGAATAAATTTGTCAGCAATGTTTAGAATTCAGGGTTATATATTAAAATTACTTTAAAATTTGTTAGCAATAAATGCCTATCAAATTCTAGGCCAATTGCCAAATATGTCCATCATACTATCCCTCGTTTGGTATATGCTACATGCAAGTCACTGAAGTGTCTCCTCTAAGAATGCCTTGATCCTTCAAATGAGATTTTACCTCTGCCTTTTCAAATCCTCACAGTTTTTGGATCTTCAATTTTTAATCTCTTTTTAGGTAATATATTTTAAATTTAAACAAGATATGGCACCCTCTTGCCCTTTGTCAAAAATTTATAAGAGATAGAAATAATTTTTATTATTTACTGTTGTTACTTTTACACAATTTCTTGCTTTTTGATTAAAATATTTCTCAGAATAATATCATTTATACTATGAGTCCTTTTTGGTCTCAGAATTATTGGAGCTTTTAAGAACTAAAAGGCAGGTCTTATTAGGAGACTGAAATGACCCTGGACCTTTGATATCCTCTGTATCTTAAATCATAGCATAAAAGGGCTCTTACCTAATATTTTCTTCTCAGAGTCTTAACTCCAAAGTTCCTGAAGCCCTTTCCAGCAGCTTGATATTACTTAACTGATCATTTCTCTACCTTTCACCTGCTATGGGACAGACATTTGAAACCAATGACCAGAAGTTAGTCCTGTTAGCAGGCCTATCACTAACTTGTCATGTCACCCACCTAGTAATTCTCACTAATTTTTTTTTCCTATTAATACAGGCAGGGAATTCAGAAAATCCACGATATCATGATAATAACTGGAGACTAAAAGATTACAGTCAAGTAAAGCATTATGAAGTTAAGCAAATTTACAGTCCATCCCCTTAACTCTAGCCTTAGTATCTGAGTTAATAATTAAAAATAAAAATATAAAATAATAAAAAGTTTCATCACTGAGGAAGGAAAAATTATTATAGAAATAATTTACATTATATCTAGTGACTTTTTAGGATTCATTAGTAAACCAGAATTTCCTTAACCAACGAGTTGCCACAGCTTGTACGTAATATTTGCTAAACAGTCTGTCTTGGCAACAGATATTATTTTTCACCATTCTGTGAAATTAAAGAACATAGACTTCATATTATATGTCTCAAGGTGAAGTTCATGTACTATTTTCACCAGAATCATGTTACTTTATTAGTAATTCATTCATTCATAAAAATGTAATTCATTCATTCATTACAATATATAAGGTTTTTATTACAAAATAAATACTGTGTAGTGTTCTAGGGATGAAGTGATTAAGCTAAGTCTCAACTCTTACTAGTAGAGATAGTATTATTAGAAAGGAACATTTCTTGTGGACTATCTCAGACCTACCAAATCAAAACATGTTGTGATCAGGCTGTCCGTTCTTCTATTCTAGATTCACTGTGAACATGGCTAGTGAGGACAAAAACTATTCATAGTCAATAATTTCTATGGGATATAACTTTTTAAAAATGTATATTTTCCACCAACCGTTTTCCCAAAATTCCATATTTGAGAAAATGGAGGGTTCTATTTACTTCTTTACAAATGTGCACATACACCCATACCATACACATGCACACACATAAACCCTTCAACTTTTTGCTAACTAAGGAACCTGAAGACATGAACTAGAAGCTTATCTAGTACATTTCTATCGGGGCAGGGAGTTTCTGTAGTTATCACATAAACTCTTCAATTGACTCACTGAATCTATCCAGTTTGACTGTAGTTTTCACATTTGATTGTTTCTTTCATTCCATACTCTTCTAATTATCTTTTAAACTATATATATGTGTGTGTGTATAATTTATTTTTTAATATTTTTATAACTTTTTTATTTGTTTATTTATTTATTTATTTTTCTTGTGCTGAGGATTGAACCTAATGTCTTGCATATGCTAGGCAAGTGCTCTACCACTGAGCCACAATCCCAGCTCTAAAATATATATATATATTAATATATATAAATATATTAATATATATAAATATTTAATACAATGCATTTCAGTGCAATCTATTGCTTCTTCATTGGCATTAATAATTTTCACGTTAAAAATTTACACTGATTGTTACTATTTTCTGAGTCATTTTTTTACTAGTCCTCCTGTCTCTTTTAACTATAATTTAAACCCTAAGTTTTCTCATGTGTTCTAACTGGATACTTCCTCCTTTATAGTTTTAAAATTATTCTTTCATGAGTGCCACTTTGGGGTGGGAAGAGGATCAATATCTTAACTGCATTTTAAAAAATGTGTCACCAGCTGATTTCAGTAGGTCTAAACCCCACACAGCCAATAAAGTTAGCAAGGTCACTGCCCCAAAGATAAAGTGAGACTAATTTGCTCTGGCAGCCAACACGCCCCAAGAGATTTGGGAGCCCAGCCAACCTGAACTTGGAAGCAATGATGAAGCTGTCGACTGTCTGACTCTTTCCTATCTGACTCAATGCAAAAAGGGTGGCACAGGAAAACTGATACCAAGCTAGATTCTATACATTCTAGATTTCATTATTGAGTACTGTGCCATAAACCAGACCACAGCTTAAGAAAGGAAATTGCACAGAATAAGGCAGTATATATCTGATAAAAAATAAAAGTTTAAAATATTAGAAATGTTATGTTAATTGTGCAGTGATATTTTTTTTTTGCAACTGCAGGTGAGAGGGAGCTACAAATACTTATCTAAATCTAATTTTGATAAATTCATTTAATTACATTTTGTGACATAATATTCTTGTGATTTTGAGTAGGTACTTTCAAAAGGGTATAGTTGAAGTTTCAACTATTTAGTTGAATGTTTTTAGTTGAATATATTTACCCTCTCCACCAGGTGAATTATATGAAATACCTCCCCAAAGAACTCACACAGGATGTTCTTAATTAATTTTAAAGAAGATAAGAGCAGCTAGTGATTTCTCAGTATCAGGATCAAATACAGTGGATTTCATTGCATCATTTTCATATTTGGAAGGTCCTATAGAAAAATCAATCATGTGGCACTTAAAAGAATCTTAAACGCTGATTGACACTCAATGTGCAGAATAAATTGAATATGAATAATATATAAATAATAATAAATGTAGAGTTTTAATAGCTTCCATGAATTTGGTAATTTTGATTCAGGCAGTATAGAAAGTGATAACAACCTAAAATTCAGGTTTTCATTTGTTAAGCCTGATGATTTGTTTTAGAATTATTGCTGGAATTAATAGAATGAACCTACAATGATGCTATTTTTTAAAGATTCTTAGAAAATTATTTCTCTTTTGAAGTCTTTGAAGATAAATGAATCTTCTGCATACTATATAACATTGCCATAGTTTGCTTGACATTTGGGTCTTCCTTTGAAGCCAAGGAAAGAAAATGAAATACTTGGGGTCTTAGTCCTAATTTTCCTCCCCATTTATTTCTGTCATCCTGTTGTTGGCAGCTGCAAACCTAACTCTTACCTCTAGGCAAGCAGGCACGCAAGCATCTCTTTCCTGAACTAATGGCCATGCAGCTTCTTGGATTAATTGGCAAGTCAATGGTGCAGCCTCTATGTTGTTCCCCAGGAGACCTGGCTCTTCACATCAGCAACTTTTTGAATTCAGTTATGCCTTAAGTTTGTTTCCAATTTTAACCCTTTCTTAGCCACTTGTATTCAAAGGGATGGACATATTGAATATATTGCTTCTGTGGTATAGAAATACATCTTTCATTAAAACTCAAAAAAAGTGACAAAGAAACACTGATCTTTGACAATATTTCTGTCTTAAAATTGACTTGTTTGATCATTTATATGTAGAAAGAACTTTGAGACAATGTTAACATTAACCATTTTCTTAAACATGAAATATTTTTCAATGTGCATAATGGTATAGTTTTCTGGTGAAATTATTATTTGAGTTCTTTATTTCTTTAGACTTAGGCAAAAAAATTAAAAACTGAATCACATGCATTCTGACTTTATCATCTACTTTCTGGTCTTGAAGACACAACACATTTTCTTCTGTGCAAAATTAACAACATGGATGAGGTAAGGCTTTTCCAATTCAAAAATTCTAGATATATTTTTTAAAATCAGCCACTGATTCTAAATTTATTCTGTAGAGATGAAGACAGAGCCTCAAATACTTCTAATTCATTTTTTAACGCAACAAAAATAATTTCATCTGAATTCAGGTGTTAATTTATAGATTTTATTTATTATTATTTGAACTGAGTGCTTTAGTAGTAATTTTAGCAAGAATTAATATTGTTGAGCAATTACATTCTTCTCAAATGACCCAAAGCTTTAGACTATCACTACTTTCCAGTGGAAAATAGTTTGAATTATTTAAATAATTATAAAGTTTTTAGTAATCATACTTATAAACTAAAAAGGAACAGATGAAATTATTTATAATAATAATAAAAATGTTATAATTACTGCATGTAATCAATTTTTAAAATTAATGATATATTTTACATTTTTTTTCTGTACTTACACTTTGAGTACATCCACTTCAGGCAGTAGATTTCTTTTTTCAGAAACATTTTTTTTTTTCTTTTTAGTTGTAGATGGATACAATACCTTTATTTTATTTAAGTGGTACTCAAGACTGAACCCAGTGCATCACTGACGAATGCCTTACCACTGAGCCACAGCCACAGCCCCCAGAAATAATTTTTTTGAAATTTTAATGTCATCAAATTTGCTGCTAAAAAAATGGACTGACATGCCAAGTTGTTCCACATGTATATGAAATAGATTAATTTTAAATTAATCTTAAATTTAGTCAGTTATGTTAAACTTAAAAAACTGAGTCATTAGTGGCACAAACCACACCTCAAGTATTCAGGAAATGTCTGCACACCTAGATGTAGACCCATTTTTCACTGGAGATACAATTTGAAACTTCCTGGCCTTTGAACTTGACAACAATTTTAGAGAGCTAAAGAGACTTTCCTGTTAATTATATAAAGTTCAGTGAAATGTTCAAGATGGGTTTTCTGAAGTTTTTTCCATAAATATATATTGCTTGTATTGAAAACAATTATGACTATTAACCCCTTGTTTTGAGGTAATCTAACACACAGTCCCTTCTTTTGAGTAATATAAAATCAAAGGCAATCCATATATATATATATATATATATATATATATATATATATATATAATTTTTCTTTTTTTTTCCTTTTCCTATAAACTGTTTACAGAGTAAAGAAAAATCTTATCCAAATCAAAATATTTAAATAGTATTGATCATTGATTTCCTAAATTTATATACTTAACATGATTTCTTTGAAGCTCATGTTTTCGAAGCATGAATGAAAATCGATGAAAAAGAGAAAAGATTTCCTTTATCATTAATGTTATTTACAAAGAAAAAATCTATTTGTTTATTGTGGAAAAAATAGCTAGACATCAAATTTTAGAACTTAAAGCAAATTAATGCACATTTAAAAAGTTAAAAAAAATGAGGATTTATGGGGAGGGAAGAGGAATGGGAAAGGGGAGGATTGCAGAATGAAATTGACCAATTGTGCTGTGTTCATGTATGAATATGTCACAATAAATTCTACTTTAATGTATAACTATAATGCACCAATTAAAAATAAATTAACAGAAGGAAGGCCAGAAGAATAAAATGAAGAGGCTCAGGAGAGGGAGAAAGAAGGAAAGGGACAATACTAGGGAATTAAATGGAGCAAATTGTGTCTTATGCATTTATGAATATGTCATAATGAGCTCCACTACTATTGTGTATAACTACAATGCACAAAAAAAAAATTACCTAAAAGAAAAAAAAATTACCTCTCTGAGAACTGAGCAGATTGATTGTTTTTTTAGCTGGACCTGGGCTGAAATCCTGGTTTTTCATTTTCCTAATAGTACTTTCCTGAATACATTATACTTTAATGGGTATACATAGTCATAATATCACAAACTTGTTATATACCTAATTCCAAAAATCTGCTAGAAAAGTACATTGAACAACATAGAAATTTATTTCTGATTTCTGCATGCTAATAAACAGCCCTAATAATAGCAATGATAATTTTGTTCATATTATATTTTTATCTTTTTCAAAGTACTTAGGCTCTCGTACAAATGTAAAAAGTACAAAATTAAAGTTTCATAAAATCTATTATAAGATTTTAAAACCAAAGCAAACATTGTAAATAAAGTCCTATTTTAATAAGTGGAAAGTAAAGATAAAGGTATTTAACAACATGCAAACATTTCCTCTTAGTATGGCAAAGCTTATTTTAACAATTAATTAATATAAAATAACACTGAAATGCAAATCAGTTTACATTATGAGATACTTTATGTTTTATGTACAAATGGTAACCTACTGAATGCTGAATCATATTTTTGTTTTAAAAGTGCATGCCTGGATGTTATCTAATTAAAATTTAGGAATTCAAAAAAAGATTTTTGAGACTAGCCTATGATTGGTAATAAATTAATACCTCAAACTTTTCAAGTTCATAAAGAATCAGCATTTCAGGGGAGCTAAATTTATAAAATTTTTATAATTTTTAAAATTTATAAAAATTGCTAATTAAAACTTAAAATTATAGCTGGTTGGGTGCTACATGCCTGTAATCATAACTTAGGCGGAGGTCAATGAACACATGGTATTTTTATGGCCACAGGAATGCATTTAGGTTTTGTTTTTAAATACATCATGCAATTTTACCATTTAACCATAAAGAAGATGAAATTATGTTATTTGCTGGTAAATGGATGGAAGTGGATGTTATTTGCTGGTAAATGGATACTAAATGGAATAAGCCGGACTCAGAAAGGCAAGGGTCAAATGTTTTCTCTCATATGTGGAAGGGGGAAAGAGAGGGGCGGAGGGGGAGGCGAAGTGGGGTGGGAGCGGGGAGAGGCACAAAAATTAAAAAGGTGGTATTTCATGAAGAAAGAAGGAAGACCAAGAAAGTAGAAGAAGGGGATGTAGAAGAGAGAAGGAGGAGGACATGGGAAGTACACAAGAATGAAATCTATCAAATTTGTTCATGTACATATATGACTAAAAATAATAAATATAAATATAAATAAATGATAAATCCAATATATATATATATATATATATATATTCCCCATAAATATATATATATATATATATATATATATATATATATATATATATAGAGAGAGAGAGAGAGAGAGAGAGAGAGAGAGAGAGAGAGAAAAGAATGCACTAATTGAAATAGTAATAATGATAGTAAAGGGGAAACCAGTGAGGAAGGGGTTCAGGAGGAGGCCAGAAGGGAGGGAGAGGGGAAGTACTAGGAATTGAGATTGATTCAATTACATTAAGTGCATATGCAAATATGGTTTAATGAATCCTACTATTTGCTATAATTATAATGCACCAATAAAAAATTAGAAGTAACAGCAAAACTAAGCTGATAAACTTTGTTGGATATTCTAGGATTTAGAATCTTCCTGAAGAATGGTGCAAAGGAAATTCTGGGACTGTTTTGTCTCAAATAAGAAGAAAGAGACTCAGGATATGTTTAACTCTACCAAAGGCTTAACTCTACCAAAGGCTTAGCAGACAAAAAAATAAATTAGGTTTAATGTTGATGTTATTAAGCAGCTGAATGAAACCAATTGTTAAAGGCCCCCAGTTAGGCAACCAGTCAACCCCGTTTGTGTTGGAGCTGGTTTGTTTTGGAATTTCCACTAATTGTTAGCCTGAAATAATATGACATAATATAGCAAGATTTTGATTTGTTACTAGTTCTTGAAAATAAATATTATGTGAAAAATTATATTCAAAAAAAATGTATGCTCTAGCAAACCTATTATAAACATTTTATTTTAGTCCAGACTTTCTTAAGAATGAGAAGCAGTTTCCTTATATATTTGGCTATGATATCATTTTCTGCCCAGCTTAGACAGTTGATTTAAAAAAAAAAGTCTTTGTTACAGGATTTTTTAAAAAGAGATAGTTAGTAATTTTGGACGAGTATTTTTAAAAGAGTATTTTTTTTTTACTATATATGTGTAGCAATATATGTATAGTGTTGATATTATATCCTACCCCAAAATTCTAAAAGTTTCTTTCTCCAAGGTATAGAGATACCATACATGTGATTTGAACATAGTACAAAGTAAATATTTAATTTAAACTTGCCTCGTATAAATATAGAACACAGTAGCAATGGAATCCAGTCACTTCATGTTATGAAATTCCCAATGACTTACTTCCAGAAATGCTGCAGTAGTAGGGATGTCCCTTCCTAAGCTACCTTTCCTTGGAATCCTGTGGCTTTGTCTTCCATTTCTTGTACTGCCACTGCTATTGTTCCCTCTTCAATTTCTACCTGCTTTCAGAAAATTAGTTCATTTTGCTTTGTAGGCCCAGTGACCCAGGACTATTTTACTCTCACATAGAGGTTTCCTTGTTTGGATTGTGCAACAATTTATATAGAGCTATTTCCCTATAATTATAATTTGTCTGAGCTTTTTCTAAATACACATCTACTGTTTAGTTGGCCTGATCCTTTACACTGAATACCACAGACACACAAGGAGAAACACTTTTCTGATTAGTTTATTTGAGTTTTAGCTACAAGTTATAGGTTTGTGTCTGGATAAATTCACTTCTGAGTGTGAAACGACATGAGAAAATTCCACTTGGTTCACATTTCAGAGCCTCAGGATCTGAAATGTAAAGTACTTGGGTTTGCAACGATATAGTTTCTGTCTAGCTCTGGGCTTTCCTTGATGTCTGATTTGTTTAAGGAGGTTTTTAGCAAGCTTAGGCACAGCATTTCTATACTTTGAGAAACCAAAACATATGGTTTAGAAATGCTTGTAAAATGAAATTCTTTTTAATTATTCTCATATAAAGTCATATATGCAATCTTGTATTTTCAACCAGGGGAAAATTAGTTTTCATAAACTTATTATCATTGTTTTTTCATGTTTTATACACAATAAAGAAAATGTAGATGAGGATTTATATATTAATGTGTTTGAGTTAATGTTCTTATTTTTATATTTTCTTAAAATGTAGAGACAGACCTATGTGAAGACTTAAGTTTAATGAACTAGTACCACCCTGCTGAGTCTTAACCATCAGTACATGTCTGTGCTAGGCCAGGTTTCATTTCCAGTTTATTTCAATTAAGTGTCTGTAATGTAATTACAAGGCACAGGAAGGATCTGTTGATGTTGTGAATTTGATTTTTAATAAGATTACTCTAAACTATAATGTGCCTTTATAACTTTGAAAATTCCTGTTAGGTAATTATTGTTCTATCAACTGTTAGGAAAAGTCTAATTTACACAATTACTCAAAAGGATTTCCTTTAAGGTTAGCTTCCTTGGTGAGAATATTAGAATCGCTTGGTTTATTAACTGTAAACTCTTTCTTAATTTACCTGGCAGTTTGGGGGGCCAGAGATAATTCCAAAATATGACATATGGAAGAGGACTTTCATTTAGAGTAAAAACTCTCTTATTTTGAATTAAATGTTTTCTTTTCTTAATCCTTTTCTACCATAGCTATCACTCACCCACATTTTCCTTGTCTTTTCCTATTTTCTGGAATCTCTGTGAGAAATAAGGCTCTAGATACTAGCAACTTATAATGTTCAAGCTGCTAATGAGTGCTTGGCTTTTTGGCTTGGGGATGTCATTTCCCTGAAACCACAGGGCAGGTAGCCCTGTACAAGGAGTTGAGAGAGTTTCATTCTTCAACTGATAACTCTTTGGTTAATATTCTTGCTAATATTGAGGAGGGAGCTATAAAAATTGGCTCCTATAGGGGCATACATTGTTGAAGAGAAATGCCCCTAACAATTTTATTTTACTTATAATATTTATTAGTATCTTCAATACTGAAAAATATATGTAATATTCCCATAATTTTACTTATTATCATTGATTCATGTGTTCTTCCTAGAACCTTGTAACACAACAAAAATCAATCAAAATAAAGCAAAATACCTGACTCTTTCTTTTTTACTTGAATCTGTATGTTTACATGTGTGTATGGATTTGGGACTACATAAAAACTTAGAAGCATATTTGCAAATATGACTAAAGTCAAACTTTAGTCTACTGAGTGGAATGCATTCTTACACCATAAATAAATCTAATAAATGGATAGGCGGTACTTTGATTTTATTTTACTATAAATTTATTTTGATGAAGCACAAATGGATTATTTTCATTTAGGAACCTTTATTATTTAGTTATATCAGCAGCCTGAAAAGAATTAGATTCATTCTTACCTATTTAAGGTAAAGTTTATCTCATTTTTTTGTTAGAAAAGCTACTAATGTCTGTTTCAATCTGCTTAATTTTAAAATTAAATCCTCCAAAAAGTAAATGATACAGAAAAGAGAAAAGATGGCATCTAAATAGCTTTACATGCTAACATCAAATACAAAATGAAGTATAAACCAACATGAAGATTATATAGTATTCATTCAGTAATGAACTTACCTTTTTCTTATTTCCTTATAATTAAAAATACTTGATGTAAAGATATAACAGAATTTAATTACATACAGTATTTCTGTGACTGCTTGAAAATAGTTGCTTTTTCACACTTCCTGCTTAGCATTGTTTTTGCTATTCTGGGTCTTTTATTTTTCCATATGAATTTCATGATTGCTTTCTCTATTTCTACAAGAAATGCCATTGGGATTTTGATTGGCATTGCATTAAACCTATAGAGAACTTTTGGTAATATCGCCATTTTGATGATGTTGGCGGTATAGCGATACCAGACTTCAAACTATACTACAGAGCAATAGTAACAAAAACAGCATGGTACTGGTACCAAAACAGGCGGGTGGACCAATGGTACAGAATAGAGGACACAGAAACCAATCCACAAAACTACAACTATCTTATATTTGATAAAGGGGCTAAAAGCATGCAATGGAGGAAGGATAGCATCTTCAACAAATGGTGCTGGGAAAACTGGAAATCCATATGCAACAAAATGAAACTGAATCCCTTTCTCTCGCCATGCACAAAAGTGAATTCAAAATGGATCAAGGAGCTTGATATCAAATCAGAGACAAGCCGTCTGATAGAAGAAAAAGTTGGCTACGATCTACATACTGTGGGGTCGGGCTCCAAATTCCTCAATAGGACACCCATAGCACAAAAGTTAATAACTAGAATCAACAAATGGGACTTACTCAAACTAAAAAGTTTTTTCTCAGCAAAAGAAACAATAAGAGAGGTAAATAGGGAGCCTATACCCTGGGAACAAATCTTTACTCCTCACACTTCAGATAGAGCCCTAATATCCAGAGTATACAAAGAACTCAAAAAATTAGACAATAAGAGAACAAACAACCCAATCAACAAATGGGCCAAGGACCTGAACAGACACTTCTCAGAGGAGGACATACAGTCAATCAACAAGTACATGAAAAAATGCTCACCATCTCTAGCTGTCAGAGAAATGCAAATCAAAACCACCCTAAGATACCATCTCACTCCAGTAAGATTGGCAGCCATTATGAAGTCAAACAACAACAAGTGCTGGCGAGGATGTGGGGAAAAGGGTACACTTGTACATTGCTGGTGGGACTGCAGATTGGTGCAGCCAATTTGGAAAGCAGTATGGAGATTTCTTGGAAAGCTGGGAATGGAGCCACCATTTGACCCAGCTATTCCCCTTCTTGGTCTATTCCCTAAAGACCTAAAAAGAGCATGCTACAGGGACACTGCTACATCGATGTTCATAGCAGCACAGTTCACAATAGCAAGACTGTGGAACCAACCTAGATGCCCTTCAATAGACGAATGGATAAAAAAAATGTGGCATTTATACACAATGGAGTATTACTCTGCATTAAAAAATGACAAAATCATAGAATTTGCAGGGAAATGGATGGCATTAGAGCAGATTATGCTAAGTGAAGCTAGCCAATCCCTAAAAAACAAATGCCAAATGTCTTCTTTGATATAAGGAGAGTAACTAAGATCAGAGTAGGGACGAAGAGCAGGAGAAGAAGATTAACATTAAACAGGGATGAGAGGTGGGAGGGAAAGGGAGAGAGAAAGGAAATTGCATGGTAATGGAAGGAGACCCTCAGGGTTATACAGTGGAGGGGGTAGAGAGAGAGGAGGGGAGGGGAGGGGAGAGGTGGGGAGGGGGGAGGGTGGAGGATGGGAAAGGCAGCGGAGCACAACAGACACTAGTATGGCAATTTGTAAATCAATGGATGTGTAACTGATGTGATTCTGCAATCTGTGTATGGGGTGAAGGTGGGAGTTCATAACCCACTTGAATCAAAGTGTGGAATATGATATGTCAAGAAATTTGTAATGTTTTGAACAACCAACAATAAAAAATTAAAAAAAAAAGAAAATAGTTGCTTTTTGCATTAAAAGTTTAAGAATCTTAAATATGTAATATAATTGGAGAAAGATTTGCTGAACTCATTCATTAAGTATATACCACAGTACCAAAGTCTAGAAAATGGACTTAATATTCTTGCATTGTATAATAGTACTTTTCACTTATTTGTCACTGTTATTTCTTTCAGCTTCACAATTGAAGTTGACCTAAACATTGCCTCCCAGAAAGACCACTGGCTGCAGTTTCTGACATGAGAACTCTGCACTCTTAATTTGGGAACTTTGAGACTCAAAGATGTCATATTATGTGAACTATGGTCAGTTATATCCAAATCAGTTTTATTCATGAGGGACCAAAGCTGAGAAATTTACAATACTTCTAAACTTAATAACTTTCTGGACAAGAGTTGATTTTTTTCTCTTATTTTAATTGATGAATGATTATTGGATCTCTAGAGAACTAGAGAACAATAAATGACTGAGACTAGACAATTCAGATTCAGCTGGAATTCAAATATTGTCACCATTTTTTTCAAAGATTTTGTCAACAAAGATTGGCATTGTTTTGGATTAAAGTTGCTATATGTTATTAACTACCCATTCAAGTAGGGAAAAATTCAATAATATTGCTATAAACTAAAATTTGAAAGCATTCCTTTTTTCTTAGGGCGGAAAAATGTTGCAGAGTCATTGTTCAGATATTTTAGCTTTTTTAACTTTTGTGAGGCTCTTTGTAATTATATGGATAGGGAATGGATTATTTTTAGAGGGGATATATCACTCTGTCTGCTCAGCACCCTTTGACCATTCTTGCTTCCCTTGCGTTTGACACATGCATTCCAAATCTCCCATGCCACTATGTGACAGGTTGAAATTTGTGATAGCCTTCTGGGAAGTCTGTTGCTTTCAACAATAAAAGTGACAATCGCGGTTGTCTGAGCTGTAGGGACAGTTGTGCATCCATGAGGGAATGACCAAAAATTATATATATTGGGCTTGAATTATTGAGCTAGTTATACCTTTCAGTGTTAACTTTTTGTTTTGATATGAGAAATATTGACTCCTTTTATTTAAGACAGTGTTCATCAGTTATTCTGCAGGTTTGTAAAAAAAGCATCCCCAAATTATGAAACAGGTCAACAGGTGATAATTAATAACTATGAAAAAATGTTCTTGCAGAAATATTGTTCAGCCTTGTTGTGATAATTGACTTCATTATGATAAATTTTAAGGTCATATACACTGAAAGCTCACTACTAAGTGGTACTTGTATATACAAAATAGAATCAGGTGTAATGTGGAACCATGTTTTTGCGATATAATGACATGACTTGGAAATTTACATACTAATTGTTCCTGAGTTCTCTGGCTGCTTCAGATTGGCCCTACTCATGGTGATATTTGGTCTTTCTTTCTTTCTTTCTTTCTTTCTTTCTTTCTTTCTTTCTTTCTTTCTTTCTTTCTTTCTCTCTTATTTATGTGTGTGTGTGTGTGTGTGTGTGTGCCTGTGTTTCCAATGTTGGGTATTGAACCTAGGGCCTTACAAAAGCTAGGCAAGGACTCTATCACTGTATTATATCCACATATCCTCTGGTCTATATATTAATGGAGGCTATTATGCTATGAAAGTGATACACAAAATGAAACATGGTTCCTGTTTTATTGTCCAAGTATAAATTAAAGAGTATATTGTGGAGGCAGAGGAGAAGCTACCAGTCCTTCTTTTTATCTGGTGGAAGATGAGAGATCCAGTAGTCAACCCAATTACATTCACACACCACATAAGGATATTTTGGTTAAAGGCAGACCCCATATACAATTTTGTCTCTAGTAATGTCATAGCTGCCTTAGTTTGTGTAAGCACCCCCTATTATGTTGCATAATTATGCAATTGCCCTATTAATGTGCTTCTTAGGACATATCCCTGTTGTTAATCAACACATGATTGTGTGTCTAAAATTATATTCTACTACATATTCATACTTCATATATGTATCTAAAATCACATTATGCTATGTATTTATACTTCAAACACTTGTGTTCTTTACTGCATTAGTAACTACTCGTAACAACGGTCTGCCATCCCTAAAAGATAAGGGACAACTGATGCTCACCCAGCTCCCCTTTGACTCATATAACATGTACTGAAGCTCTTGGGATGGCTGATGAGTTTAACAACCAAGTGTACCCTCCTGGTATATGCCTTTCTGTGCATACCACATTATGGCATCTTTATTGCTGTCTTAGACTTTACATTTTTTTTCCCTAAGAGGTCCATTAAACTAAATCTTAGTTTCATTTCTGACCACAATGTTTTCTAAATTAAATTTTGCAGTCATGAGCTTAGATAAAGTTTGAAAGGGTAAACATAATTTTTTAAGTCTTTCAGAATTGTCATATCTGAACTTTTAAGATTGGTAGTGTAAACAATGTTTCCTGAAATTTTAAGATTGGTAGTATAGTCGTTTGTTGTGGAGAATATTGTGGCACTAACGTCTTATGAAACACACATAGGACATTGGCACATTCAGGTGTGCACTTTCTTTATGGACATGAATATAATACTAGTTGTATTCTGCAGACAGTCTTTTTTTGTGTTCTTTTTGTAAATATCATGAATCTCCACTTTCCAACTTTTTTTGTATTTGAGGACTCATATCACAGGAATTTCCTGATGTGAACTGAATTATCAGACTGGGAAGCACCCTGCTCAGTTTGAGGGGTCTGGAGCAGCAATCTGCAGACCCACTGGCTAAATGTACAATATGGCACACTGTCTGATTGAAAAATGAAAAATGCAGTAATGAGTACTATAGCTGGAGACACTCTGTTATCTATTTTGCTTTTCTTATTTTACAAATGACATTAGTGCTCAAAAAAAAAAAAAAAAAAAAAGCAGAGGGGTCTTTTCTTAGCATCTAGTTAGTAGAAGAGCCAGAATTAAAACCATTTGTAACTTAATAATTTTTCCCCACTACACTATGCTTTCTCACAGTTCTTGCAAAATAGTATTAAATTAATGTTTCTTAAAAAAATGTGATAGTATCAGGAACTGAAAATATTTTTGAAGTTTCCTCTCTTTATTTTCCCTTAGTATCTTTAGATTCTTAGTTTCTTTTTATAACATTATTTTAAATTTCAGTTCTTCTGATATCAAATAAATTAATTATTCATTAAATTTTCTTTTGTATAATCATAAAAATCAATAATTCAATCCAGAATTCTTCCTCTGTTATTCATAAGGGAAATGAGGAAGAAACTGTGTGGCATGGATACTTGCTAATATGGATGAAAGTAAGACTGATAAAATACCTTGAGAAAAGATTTCCATTCATGCTTCACTCCATTTTCTGACAATCAATGCTTAAAGCAGCTTTGTCATTTATAAATATACTATAGCAATGCATGTTTTTATACCAGCAATTCCACCAATCTGAGTTGGGAGACCCATACATGTGAATGGGAACAATCATCTGCATGCTATTGGGTGAGTAGATGTATACATTTGTTTATCAAACATAGAATGGATGTCACAAACAAGCAAACATGGTAATATCAATGCATTGTGACCTGCCTGGTGGACACAATGCCCTTAGGGAACTGAGACTTTGTGAGGAATCACCCTCAAGTTGGCAGAGGAGGAAAGAAAGAAGCTGCTACCCATTTCTTAACAGTATGTGCCTGAGAGTAGTCTGGACATGTCAGAAAGATGGGTTGAAGACTTGCTTTTCTCACAGAGATCATACAATGCATCAATGTTCACTCTTTACAATGATCCCTGAGTCTCCTAGTGGCTCATATTCATCTGTGGCTCATGCTATGCCTGAGTTCTGATTCTTGGAATGCTCAGGTCATCTCTTTTGGGTAAGTGGTTTGATTCCAAGTGATCACCTACTGTACTCAGGCATGAGAGGAGTATAGTTTGGCAATGTTTTCCCCATGCTGATATTTATGTTTACATTCTTTAATTTAAATAGTGATGCTCTTTAGTTAAATAAAAAAAAAGAAGAAGCCATTTCTTGAACTATATGATACAGCCTATTTTGTTAGAATAACAAACAGAAAATTATAGTCAAAATGGTAAAATTTAATTTGACTAAAAAATCTTCTGCCTTAAAACAGCTGTTGTTTTCAGTTTTCTGAGTGTTTGTGTCACATGCACTCACATTATTCATGATCTAATGTCAAGCATTTTTCTTCTTCCTGTGGCCTTTTTTTTTAAATGGAGAAATTTAAGGCCTAGTAAAATGTCAAGCCTTTTATATCCCAGTGTCATTGAAATAATAGGGACTTTCCTGGGTAGCATAAATTGAAA
Organism: Marmota flaviventris; assembly: GCF_047511675.1. NCBI lineage: Eukaryota > Metazoa > Chordata > Mammalia > Rodentia > Sciuridae > Marmota > Marmota flaviventris. The sequence continues at coordinate 91,598,421 of NC_092502.1, read as the reverse complement.
TAGAAACATTGAGTTTAAAAACACCGAAGAAAGATTTTATTAACTTTCAAAAATAGAACAACCATGAAGTTGGAGAAAACGAGCCTGTAGTTCAAAGTTTTAATTTGTATTTATGGGGCTGTTTATATAGCTTGAAGATCTCGTTAATAGTAGGAAATAGTCTTGTACATACTAAGGTATGCTAAGTAGAGTTCTTATGACTTAATTATAAGAAATATATTATTTTAATAGATGCAAAGTTAATAGCACTCAAGCCACCATTTAAGTCACATCATTCTTTATTCTTATTTTCTGCACTTGATGCTTAAAAGGTTGAATCAAAAATGATTTTCAAAGTGAATTGACAGTGGTCAGATTTCTTTTATAACTGGGTGCCAAGATGATTATGCACACATCACATTTACAGAGGCCTTCTCAAGTAGTAATTTCTATAATACTAGTTTTTTTTTTTTTTTAAAGTAGACAAGATGTGATTTCTGAGTACAGGTTCTCAAAAAAAATGTGCAAAGCTGGAATGTAATTGTAGGCTGTATTATTAACTCAAAGCCTGGCATCATTTCAGCATAAAAAATAACAGTTATGGGAACGAGGACCCCCTTTTTTTAATCATGAAAGAGCTTGTATATGGATATTATGAGGGATTTTCCCGAGCCTTATTCTTAAACAGATTACACTATTCAAAGTCTCAAAGAATCAAAATCGTGCTCAGCTGGGGCAGTCAATGTGCAGTCTAAACATGTGACAGATGCAGAGAAAACTTCAAAGATGCCATTACAAATGCCTGTGGAGATATTTAAGGAGCCAGATGCTACTGTTTCATGTCTTCTGCGCTCTGAATGGTCCTGTGATCACCTTCCAAAGGGGAGGTGTGGTTCAATATGGTGAGGACAGAAAGCCACCTAATCTTTGTGTTGCTGTTGTTCACATACATTGTACAGCTGGGGTGTGAGGTGTTGGCATCAGTTATTCTACCAGGAAGGATATGTATATGAATTTGCTATTCCTTATAAAAACATGAAGGCTCAAATGCAAAGAAATATGTATGTGATGTATTCTGTGAAAGCTCTCTTGTCTAAAATAGCATAATTTATAGGTGTGCTTTGCCATGGGAACACTGTTTTCTATAACTTTTGCCATTTACTTAGACACTAAAAGAAGTAATAAATATATTCATTATTGTTAGCATTTATTTCCCATTTTGTTTTGGTGTTGAAAAATAAATTACTTGAGACGACATATTATTAAGGGCATGTTTCATTTTCATCACTATCACATTCTAAAGAAGAACTTAAATAATATTTTGAGAATGAATGATGTTCCAGGTAAACGGAAAGGTGGTGAGATTTAGCTAAAAAGTCTAAAAGCACCACCTGCTTTCATTTTTTATTGATTCCCTTATTTTCACAGTTTTCTTCTCCATAGTAGGCTATATAAGAGAGTTTGTTCCATCTCAACTTTTAAGAATGCAATTTCATAGTCTTATTATTCCTAATGGAATAAAGGAAAAAGTAAAGACAACTTCTAGGAACATGGGAGACAGAAAATAATACAAACTAGAAAATTTGAGTTATTGCATATTGCTTGAACTTATTTTATTTTTGCATTGGGAAATGTGAGTCTGTCCAGGTTTATTATTTTTATTGCATCTATGATGTGTCCTAGTCTATCTCCTAGTACATCAAATCTATGGAGAGATCATTTTATTAATTTTTGAATTGAAATTTGTTGCATATTATAAAAGCTAATATACCTAATTATGTACATGAAAAGAGATGGCTATAAGTGGAAAGTAAATAGCAAAGGATATTTTTCTTTCTAATGTAAACATCTGGCAGTAATCCTTGCTTACACAATTAATGGGCATTTAATTGGCAATGATCAGTTTATTGCTGCAATATGAAGTGAATGTTTCCCCAGGAACAAACAGCTGTTGCAAGAATTTCACAGTGATTTAGCAAACACCAGGTGATAGTTGTATCTAAAATGAAGTGCTCTGTCTCTCTGCAAATTGCAGTGCATGGGGGAAGAAAAGGAAATAGTTTAAAAGTAGCATAACCAGAGAGACCCAACTGTCACTGACACTAAAGTCTATATAGATGTCTAACTTAATAAGACAACAAATTAATTACTTTAGATAGTATCCCTGCCTCAAATATAAAAAAAAAATCTCCAAGAAGCAAATATTAAGTTAGCATGATATTAATCTATTTAAAAGCAGTATTTAATGTCTTGTTTTAGAGACATAATAGTTGATGAAACTTTTTTGTATTCTAATATTTTATCATTTGAATGTCATAGAAAATTTGATAGTCATTCTAATTTTTGATTAAAGTTATTGAAGTCATTCAATAGTTACTGACAATTATATTTTTTCTTAATAGATTTTATTCAACTCTCTAGAATTAAATGTACCACTTTTTAATTTGCATTGCTTGTGAGCTACTTTCCCATTACATTTTAAATAAAAAGTTTTTCATTTTTCATTATGCACTCTTATTACTAATTTAATAAAATGATAATAGCTATGCAAACTTTCTGTTACTACTCAGCTTTTGGCATAGATTAAATTATACATTTTAAATGTAGCACACTGGCAGACACTGTTATTTCATAGAGCTGAGTTTCATTAGTGAAGAAAGTAATTTTGCTTCAGCAAAAAAAATGCTTTTATTTACTATACTATTTAGTGGTAGCTCATGCTAGAGTCTATGAACAATGAACTCAAATGAACAAAGCATCAAGGGCCAATTTATAGAACAATGCTTTTATTTTTTTCATGTATGCATTCTGCAATAATTCATCTCCATGACAAAAGCAGACAATCAATCATCTTCTATTGTGCCTTTCTCAATAAAATTACCATTCTTGATGTAACAAAAGAAAGCTGCCTAAGTAACAGGAACAGTTTTACATGCTCAAATCAATAAATTGACCATACTTCAAAAAACCTTTACCCATTAATATGACAATGCATTTTTATGTTTAACTGATCCATATTAATATTAAATTATTGTTAAGTAGTATTGTTCTTCTTTTTCATTCGAGGAAACAATAAGAAAGAAAAAAGCATTATAGAAGAATGCTTTCAAGTGTTTCAATGGGAAAACTTTGTGGCCTGAGTGTTGACATTTCATCCTATTTTAATTCTAAGTTAAAAGATGTCACAGTTTGTCAATTGATTCCCTGTATGAGTAAGTCCTAAAATCATATGGTATCTATGTGCCTTCAGAAAACTATAAAATTATGAAAGAATGGCAGTTTTAAGGTAATCCTATAATACCTGGGGAACTATTCCTAAAGTAAGATATTTGTATTATAGAACAAATAAGTTGAACATAAAACTTGTGTACATATTTCATAGAGTAAAATCTGTAAATATGGTGCCATATAAAGGAAACTTTATAAGTGCAACTTTTCATACCAAGGAAATGAGGTTAAGGGCTACAAACTCATTCTCAAAAAGTAGGCATTTTATTTTCAATGAGAAATAGAAATAGAAATTTCCCATGAAAAAAAGTGTTTCTTGTTTTATAGCTAATGAAGGGTGCAATACTGATATATGCATTTCATTTACATGTAATTTATATATACAATATTAGTTTTGTAAATTTCTCTCAGAGATTCAATAGAATTACAGTGAAAAAATTTATATTAAATATGAACGGTTTCAGTATAATATACCCAAGTAACAGGATTGATTTTAGCTAATAACACTTATTTCATTAACCAGTTCAAAATTTCGATGACTTTAGAACCTCCAAAGACTTTCTTTAATTGTATTTTCTTTTTCCTGAATTAATGAGGCCAGACTATAACATGCTTCAAGAAAATGAAGTCCTTTGTTACAGAAATGTGAGTGCAGTGCTTAGCATCTTAGATAATATTAGGTATAGATGACCAAGAACAATTTCATTGAAGTATGTAGGATATCACAATAATTCAGAATTTACAGTAATTGATATGTCAATTATCTAATTTAAGTTCTAAATATTATCTGCTCATAATATTAATCACTCCTGAATTTAAAGAAAATTCATGAGTTAATCCACCATAAAAATGGTGCTTGAAGTTTGATAGTAAAAGAAATAAATGATCATATTTTGTTGGATCTTATTTTTAACTTCTAATTGATTTTAAAATTGCAATAAACAGTAGTCATATTACTGAAAGTTTAAAGTAACCATTAGTAAGAATTTTATTACATTCTATTAAAAATGTTTTATGGAAAACTATTCAGTCACTAATGTACTTTAAACAGCTTTTTATTTTTTCTCTTTCCTTTTCTATGAACTGGTTAAATGATTTAGTTCCCAGAGTGACATCATGAGTTATCTACTGTGAGAAATTAACTATGGACTGTCTAGTAATGAAGGAATCTTGCTTACTTCTGTATTGGGCTACCTAGTTCAAAGGAACCTTTCTAGAGAAAACCAGAGAGTTGTTTCACATTGACTGCTTCCTTCCTGTTTTATCATCCTCAGCCATAGTTGCTAAAGAAAGAAAATAGAAAAAGATAAATTAAGATAAAATTGTTGTCATACATTGACAACAGCATTGCTGAATTTTATGGAACTGTTACTTAGCTTCATGGAGTGTCTGTGCCAAGGATCAAGGTTTGGTGTTTGTTCCTATGTCTCAAGAAACCCAGCAGGTATACTAGCCAATTGCAGCCTCTTACCCATGCTCTTGGCCCCCCTCTTGCTCTGCCTCTCTTTCCTTCCCTCTCCTTCCCTAATACGCCAAATCAATTAAACTGTAATGTATCATTATTGATTAATAATAATTGAATAAATCCACTGGATTTCTTCATAGCCTTCTCTTTAAAGGCAGAATATAGGATCCCACCAAGGGTCATTTCACAAATCCTGGGACTTTGTGGTATCATGTTTAAATTATATAACCATCACTACTATATGTGAAACCCTTGGTTTCTTTCATTAATGAGTGGTGATATTTACTTCTAATGACCTCTTAACACCCAAAGTGAAGCAACTAAAGCCACTTTTGTTTGTAATATGCCAGTGAATGTTCTACCAAAATTGAAAGATTTTTGCTTTTTTACTTTTAACTTAGAGTGATAGGGTGTTTTTTAAATTTGAATATACTGCCACTCAGACTTTCTTAGTTAATTCTTAGTTAATCTTTCCTTGGTATTAAGAAATTGGTCTGAGGTTATGGTTTTGAGAGAAATTTGATAGAGACTATAAATTGAAATTTGATAGAGAATATAAATTGAAATTAAATTATTAAAAGTATAGGTTGATCTTTTTGACAGCAATTTACATTTTAAGATTATTGTATTACAGAGGTTCTCACATATTCACCTGGAGGACTTGCTGAAGCACAGTTCACTGGACACCATTTCCAGAATTTCTGATCCAGTAGGGGAATAAAAGGCAGAGAATTTGTATTTCTAGCAAATTCCAAGGTATGATGATTCTGTTGATCTGAGATGATAGTTTGAGAACCACTGCAGGGTTGGTTGAGATAAAGAATATTTTTATCTGTTTGTCTGTTTGTTTATTTTAGTGCTGGAGATTGAATCCAGGTCCTTGCACATACTTGGGATGTGCTCTCCACTGAACTACATCACAACCTAAATGATATTTTAAATCTTATATTTGGGATCCTTATAATCTAGTGGATATATCATACAGTTTGGACTTTAAAAAATAATGCAGTCATTTTCCAAATATCAAATTATTTCGTATCTTGTGCACTACACATGGAATATGTTTTTAACTAATGTTTTTGGTGCTGTCAGGCTGATTTTACCAAATTCTAAATTCATTCTGCAAAGCTGTCTATATTGTTTTTCCAGATGTGGTTTATATAGCATAATTGTCAGTGATTTGATTAAAGGCAATTTTATATTATGTTTGTACTTCAACAAAATCCAGACTTCTCTTATCTGAATCCCTCTACTTTTCTTCTTGACAACTAAACCTCCCTGCCTTGTCTCTTTTAGCCATCTGGGGTAGATCCATAGCATTTCACTTTAGCCAATCTCTGGTCTATAACCTTCCTTCTGATTTCTTTTAGTCTTCAAAGTCCTAATTAAAATCAATCCAACTATCCATCTTTCCCTAAAGTATATAGGGGATGCTGATGGGAAAGTTATCATACCATATAACCACCACATATTCATGACTTGAAACCTTACCTGGATGTACCTGCTCTCTGCAGTCATGTTTGATTTAGTTGGTTCTCATTTCCATCCACTCTACCTATTTCAAAACTTATCTTTCTAGCTTCCTAGACACCCCATATCATGGATCACTCTGCAAATAGTTCTAATTCCTGCTCTATACAGAAAATTCTATAAGTGAGATAAAAATATGCCCTATCACTTCACACTTTTGCTCTCAAAAAGCATCCCGAGCAAGATCATCATTGTTAAAGCTAATTTATCTTTCAATGACCTGGATATACCTTTTCATGGGAACCTGATTTTTTTTTCTGTTATTTCCCATTCCAACTGTACATTTATATTTTTCTCTCTACTTCTTCATCCACATCAGCATAAAATTAATACTCAAATCTCTTTCAGTTTCTCTAGGCTTCCCTCCAGAGGCCAACCACTCTCATCTTTCATTGGCACACTTACTGAAAGATGTGACTCTTCTCATTGTAACCACCTGCCTCTATTCACTTTTCAGTTTGAAGCTGGCAACTCTCTGCTGAACATGTTATCTTCCAGGGGCATTTTCTACCATATCACCTCTTTTGTAACTTCATCACTTCCTCAAATACTGTTCTTTCTGCCTTCAAAATACAGGGTGATCCCTTCTGCAACCAGTTGCTGTTATAGCTCTAAACATGGCCTTGAAGTGATGGTTTCCTTCCTAAATAAAAGACCATATGTCCAATGGCAAGTGGGGAGCCTATCCTGGAAGTTCTACACTCATGCACACTCAGTATTTCACTAAATTCTGAGTTTAAATTTATCATCTGTTTTGGTCAGCTTTTTTTGCTGCTCTCATAAAATGACCTGATAGGAAACATTTTCGGGGGAAAGATAATTTTAATCTGGGGTTCACAGTTTCATAGGTCACAGTCCATTGACAGCCAATTCCATTTCTCGGGGTTCAAGATGAAGCAGAACATCATGGTAGAAGAGTGTGGTGGAGGAAGGAGGCTCATGACTTGGCACCAGGAAAAAGAAAGAGGAGGAGGAAGGAAGAGAGAGAGAGAGATACTCCCCTCACCATGGAAAAAATATATTCCGCAAAGGCATGCCCTCAGTTACCCACCTCCTCCAGCCATACCCTACTGCCTGTAATTATCACCCAATTAATCCCTATCAGGGGAATAACTCACTGTTTCAAGATCAAGAGTCTCAAAACCCAATCATTTGACCTCTAAACATTTTTGCATTGTTTCACACATGAACTTTTGGGGGATACCTCATATTTAGATCATAGCACCATCTTCTTTCCCAAATGTCTTCTTATAATTCAGATTCCTAATTCCATGAAAAAGTAGGCTGGAACTGAAGACCATGATGTCAAGCTAAATAAGCCCAAATCAGAAGGTCAAGGGTCATATGTTTTCTCTTATATGTGTAAGCTAGAGAGGAAAAAAGGGAAAAAAAAGTGGGGGGCAGGTATCTTATGAAAATCAAAGGAAGATCAGCAGAAGAAAGGGACTAGGGGGTGGGAGGTGGGGAGATAAGGAGAAGTGCTGGATAGTGATATTGGCCAAATTATATTGTTATATTGTGTGCGTGTACAAACATGTAACAAAATAAATCTTATTATTATGGACAATTATAGTGTAACAATAAAAATGTGGAAAGAAAACAAAAATTTAAAAATATTATACATGAATGTTAACAGCATTATTCATAATGGTCCCCCCCAAAGTGTATATGACCTAAATGTTCATCATCCAATGAATAGGTAAATAAAATGTGGTATATGCATGCAATAGACAAAAAATAGGATGACACAGAATAAAATATGCTAGTTGGAGTCAGCAGGTCTGAGAGTTACCACTCTCCTCTATGTGATGTGGCCTAGGTCACATCAGTGCATCTTTTCTTCCTTTATCACATTAGAATAAAAATGGCAGTACATACCTTCAGAGAGACAGCAAGACACATATAATGCATCTGAAATGCTTCAACTAAAATGCAAAGTGCTATATAATGCAAGAATAATGATGATCATATTATGATTGTCTCTCCACGAAGGTGAGAGGTAGATAGGCTTAGCTGTCAGTCACTTCTCACTGGAACATTGTCAGCCCCAACATGATGGCACATTTATGTATTTGTCTCTATTTTTATGTACAATGTCCCTTTATGTGATTCTTATCATTTTAAAAATCTAATTCTTCTGGTTTTTCATATATATTGTACTTTTATTAGAGGACTAATCCTTTATTTTTTAGCATATTGGTCTTTAAGTACTTTTATTTTTCCTCTTATATATGGGGGATAAAAATCATGCTTAGATTCCACTTTAGGATTTTTTTTAGCTTATTATCTGCTTGTTAAAATTATCCTAAACTATCAGATGCTTCTATTTTTTTTCCAAAGCACTGCCTTTTTAAATATTTTGAGAGCTGTTTATCTTAGGCCATCTTCTCTTCAATAACTGAGCCCCAGAAGTCCTGAAGATTTTTCTGTGAACATGTGAAATGTGCTCTTCCTAAAGACTATGTATGTAATTCAAACCCCACTATGTCAACCTCTTCCCTTTCTTGATGGTCCAACAAAACCTGGCAACTCAATTTGAAGTTTTATATCACCTTTAATCTATGGATTGATTTCATTGATCAGAATTTGGTACAGATGTAGACATTTGCATTTTATTTTTACTTTATGGGAAAAGAAAAAGTCCAACTTTAAAAGATGCTGAGTTGAAACAGTGAGATGGCTCACATTTTTCTTAAGGTGGAAGCTTCCTTTCACTGTTGAAGCTATACTAGGGCAAATTTAGTGTTTTATATTTGGAATGGCATCTTCCATTTTCCCTGTCATGCACTCATTCCCAAATAAATATGTAGAACCTATGTTTTTTTTTTTTTTTACTTTTTATGCAAGTCTTTCAGAGTCATAGAGATTGTTTACATAAAAGGAATTAAACTTGCAGAAGAAAAAAACAAGTGATTTATCATTTTATGGTTGATCCACTTTTAGCAAAATATTTCACTTTCACATCAGCTTCCACTCAAGGAGGACCAGCTTGCCCTTGTTTAGAAATGAAGGACATGGTAACATTTTCTTGTTTAGAAATGAAGGACATGTTAACATTTTCTTGCCTACCTTGATTTCCTTTAAATGGATCTATGGGACCAATACTTTAAAAGTGCTTTATATTTGTTTACATGTTACAAAACAATTGAAGTTTGCTAAAAAACATGCAAACACTATAGAAAAGAGTAAAGTTTGAAGTATAAAGACCCTTAATAACCTTATTTCTCAGTAAGAGCATCAATTAGCAATTTTTTTTTACTTTTTATGCAACTCTTTATCTTCCCAAATTGTATCTATGTACTAGTAAATGTTATATACAAGAAAACTGAATACAATGACCTCCATATTCTTATATAACTTGCTTATTTCCATTAACATTATGGAACTCATCTGTTTTAGCTCTTACAGTTCTGTATCATTATTAACAGTTGCATAATATTCCAAAGTGTGGATGAACCATACTTTATCTGATTACCATCTACTTAAATCGTCTCTAGTATTTTATTACTAAAGACAAAATTATAACTGATATCTTTGTACCCATGTTCTACATGATCACGTGAACATTTTTATTGAACCAACATCTACAGAACAGAGGAATACATTAAAATTTCGTTTGATATTTCCAACTTGTTTTCAAAGAAGATGGCCCCATTTTATGTGACTTCAAGAATACATTATTTCTTTTTACCAAAGTTTTATGAATTCTGGTTATTATCACTTTCAATGTGTGTATATGTCAATTTTTGACCAGTAAAAACAAACTTCAATATCTTTTAAAGTTTTTGCATTAGAAATTTTTGTATTATTTAAATGTTTATTTTTTCCATTCCCTCATTGTTCTCCTTCTTAACTTAACCTTCCTTTTTCCATGTGTAATATAACTGTTAGAGTTAAGAATAATATAAGTTAGGTGTGCTTGAGTATATTAGATGTATTTTTCAATTTAAAAAAACATTCAAACAGGTCTATAATGTTTTACTTCACAAAACATTTATAGTCATGTAGATTGTGGTTTACATTGGAAAGGTCTTTCTAATTTCAATTGCTTCCTCCTTCATTTTTATTAGTTTAACTGTAATTGTATAGTTTTTTTAAATTTTACTTTAGTATAATATGTACACTACCTGTTAAAATTTTAAGAGAAAATTCAAGAATATTCATATTTTGTCTTACATAAACTATTTTTCAAATATTAAAATGTAATTGGCTTATGAGAAGAGAATCCGAGTTTCTTTAAAAAAAAGAGGGTTGAAAAAACTATCATAGATTTAAGATGCGGGTGCAGCTAAGTCTCATGGCCAAACAGGCTTCTGCATCAGGATCCTGAGCTCTGGTGGTAGGCATCTTGTCAGAAGAAAAGTTCAGGAATCATTAATACTTAAACACTATGCAAGGGTGTTAAATAAACAGACATGTTTCTTTGGAGTTTATTACCCAGGGACATTTACTCAAGTATATTACCCTTTAGCATTGGTACCTTTCCTGTCCTTGTAATCCCCACCAGAACACTTTAGCTGCGAGGTATTGTGCAAAAGCCACATTGCATTTATCAGTTAATTGATAAGTTATAATCTGAGCATGCTAGTAGTTTTTAAAAGCAATGATAATTTTTGAACATTGTTTTCATGTGTTGGGAGGGAGTTTAAAGTAATGTGGTGGACAGAACTGAAAAACTGTAATGAGGTACTCCTACATGTTTAAAAGTCACTAGATCAAATGCACCTGAAAGGACTCTTCAAAAGGCACACAGGACTGTGAAAAGAGCCTAGCACACAATAATACCAGTCCTTACTCTGCAAATAACTTGGTTATGTGACCTTATGAAATTCTCTAAATTTCAACGAGCTCAATTTATTCATCTGTAAAATGAGGGGGTTGGTGTAGCTGATCTCTAAGGTCTCCTTCAGATCTAAATTTCTTGAATCTCCAATTCATGTTTCATCACAGAATTTCATTTGTCTTTCTGATTTCTTTCTTGCCTCTGAAATTATAATTGAGGGTTGATTATATGTATCCAGTCCAATTATCCATAGATCATAAAGATTTTTATTATTATATGTGGAAGATTAAGATGTATGAAGACAATGAGATCAGAATCTCTATAAAGTCAAATGATAAAAACACCATCTTGTCCTATGAATTCTCTTTCTTAGAATATTATGCATGTCTTTTATAAAAAATTTAACAACAATACTTAATATTTAGTGTGTTTTCATTCTTGAATTACGAGGAGAGTTGGATGTAAAATATATATGTATATGTATTTAACATACTTTCTTATAAATTTATATTGCATCATTATTAAGAGCACTGAGTCATGGAGAATGATCTATTGCATCATGATTTACTGTGCTGTACAATATCAGTTGAAGGATTATAGCATGTCATGCTTTGATACATAACATTTTTGAGATAGCTGAAAACGCTCAGAATTAGTTCATGTATTATCATAAATAAAAATCTGTGTTTGCCATTCTCCAAAATAATTTTAAACATTTTAGAGTTCGTTTTTTCAACATAGCTTAGTGTGAATGCTTTAGGTCTATGAGTATTTACTATGCACAATAACTAATTCACAAAGGAATATTATTTAAATAGCTGGTGTCTCCATATGAAAGATAACCAATTAAAACATTTCATCAATTCTTCATGTTGTTTCTGGTTTTTACTCTTATTTTTGAGTATTGTGTCAATGGTGCCCTTATCAGTACAGGTCCTTTTTTTTAAATCAATATATTTTGTCTGCTACCTTATTAACTGTTATTATGGACATAAAAATGCTACCAATGAATCAATAAAAATGTTTAGTGAGGACTGGAAAGAAAGATAAATTTTATATAAGCATTATCTTTATTTTAATCTAAACAATGACAATTTATATTATGCTAGCTATAAATTTGAATTAAATAGGAAAGGACAAATTGCCATAATTAAAATGTAATCCTAGAGACTTACACTTTCTAAAATGCCAAACATTTGTAGTTTTGATACATTTTTAAGAAGAACATAGGACTTGTTCTTACTGGGCCTGATAGAACTAAGTTTTGTTAATGAAAGGATCATAATGAAACAACACTGTCATTGTGTAGGAATTTCAGATCCTACACAGCTGAATTCACTTCTGTGTTCATAGTTTGCTAGTTTGCTAGCTGCACCAGCTATTCAGCGGCTTGCAGTCTCCAAACAGGTTTCCTCATCCTGTAAAGAACACTTAATCCTCTGCCTTTTAGGAAATTTGCATTAGGAGACCATACATTAATTATATCTAACAGAATGCCAGGCTTCTAAAGAGTGCTCACTGAATTCTAACTTTTAATATTGTCCATTTTAGGACTGAGTAATACTTCTTACCTACTATCCCTCTTCAAAGAATTTCTTTGTTTTCTTCTTTATCTTTTCATTTAAGTTCTATGACATTCAATGTACTCATAGGTTTCTGTTTTTGTTTTGCTATTTAATAAAAATTCACTCATTTGATCAAATTTTTCACTGGTTAAGAGATTGTTCATTCTTAGACCAAAGCTTTCCTGACTCACTTCACTTGGCTTGGGAAATCTGAAATTGTTCAGTGTTTTTTCTACAGAAGTTTTCCCATATGCTTGTATTTTCAGGAACTCTGCAGCTGGTAATAGAGCAAGAAAGAGAAAACTGCAGATAACTTATGGAAATAAAAAACAGCACTCATCATTATCACATGACAATTATTATGGCTAATTTGTTGTTGTTATTTAAGGTACTTGTTTTGATTTTTATTGGTTCTTTTTAGTTATACATGACTGTAGAATTCATTTTGACATAATTATACAAGCATGAAATATATCTTGTTCTAATTCAGAGCCTAGTACTTCTCTTTCCCCTTCCCCCTCCTTAGCTCCTTTTCCCTTCCTTCTGATATTTCTGCTGCTTACTCATAGTTATTTTATAAATTAATTTCTTCTGGACTGGGAATAACATGGGAATGCATCTTGTACCAGCATATCCCTTCCTAGACCTGTATGTTAAAAAAAAAAGGTAATAAGAAGTATTTTTTAAATATGCTTGTGAGATCATAAGCATATTTAAAAAATACTTCTTCTGCTTCTCCAGATCCTCTAACTCCACCTTGCTCCATGTCCTTGCCAGTGACTCAGAATGAATGATATCAACAAACTTCTTTGCCTTTTGACTTCCTGTTGCATTTGGCATGAGTTTCAGCAGGGATGGGAGGGAAGGGAGAAATCGATGTTTCGATGTTTCGAGTTTATTCCCCTAAATCTCTCCCTGCAGGTTTGTCTGGGGCTGGCAACATCCCTTCATCTCAGGTCGTAACTCCTGCCAGTGGCCCTTCCACCCTGACTATTTCCTGTCACTCCTGGCTCTGGCAACTTCCCTCTTCCCTGTGGTTTCAGGTCTAGTAGGCAGGGTTTTGGTAATGTTGCTTTGATATTTTTCTTCTCCCTGGTTGTGAACTAACCCTATTTTTCCTATATCCTTCCCAAACTTTTAGAATACTCAAATGCATTTGAATGTCTTTTCATTTTTGAATTTGATTTGTAATTTTCTTGAGGACAAATTTACTTATTACATTGCAATTCACCTTTTCTAATCATAGTGCTGTGAATTTGTATGGGTAGATACAATAACTCCTTTAAATAACAGTGCTTGGATTGAGGTTTTGACTTCTGTAAGGTGTTGAAAATTTGTAGGGTGGTCAAGGGATGAGGGTTACTGTATGTTTGACTCTTATCATGCTATCAGTCAAGAGTGTTGCATGAGCAGGGTGTGGAGAGAAACTGCAAATTTTCAGTGTTTTACTGATGAGTCCACTAGATTCTACACTCTTCTGCTTTCTGTGTGATACATTGTAGCAACTACAGAGGGAATGTGAATAGGCAGGGATAATAGAGCTTTTAATTTTTTTAAAAAAATATGTTTTCATATACACTGAGAAGAGTTCACTGTGACCTTGAGCTCAGTTTGTCCATCTTCCCTAAGACTGCCCTTAGATACTACGACATCAAAGTATGGGTAGAAGATGGTGCTGTAATTTTACTAATATCTTTCAGAGCTGTACATTCTTTGGGGATGGAAATATGATGAACTATATAAAAGAAAAATATTTAAATAAATGTATATATGTATGATGATAAATTCCATAGAAGAAATAGCTTCTAGAAATTTGTGTAATGTTTACTTAAAAAAATGAATATAGACACAGATCGCACACCTTTCACAAACATTAACTCTAAAAGAATGAGATCTAATGTGAAATACAAACTGCCATTCTTAGAAGATAGCATAGAGAAAATATAGATGGCCTTAGATTTGGGATTACTTTTTTAATTACAACATCCAAGAGATAATTCATTAATGAATGAATTAGTAAATTAGACTTCCTTAAAAATTATATATATATATATATATATATATATATATATATATATATATATATATATATATATACACATACTGTCAAGAAAATGAAAATATAAGGGGCACAGACTGGGAGAAAATACTTTTAAAAGACATTTCTGATAAAGCTCACTTACTCAACATATAAAATGAACACTTAAAATGCAACAATAATAAAATGAACAACCTATTTAAAAATGAATTGAAGACTTAATAAACATTTTACCAAGGAAGAAGTACAGAGGGCAAGTAGAAATATGAAAAGATTCTCCACATCATAAGTCATCTGGGAAATGCAAGTTAAAATATTTATGTGATACCATGGTACAACCACTGGATTGGCCAATATCCAGACCACTGAGATAAACAAATGGTGGAGGTGATATGCAGAAATAGGAACTCTTATTAATTTATAGTATAAATGTAAAATGGTTTGGTAGTTTGTTTAAAGTTTGTTAAAAAGCTAAGCCTACTCTTACCATAATCTAGCAATTGCACTACTTGGCATTTACCCAAAGAAACTGAAAATGTATCTCCACACAAATACCAGCTCACTGATTA
This sequence comes from Marmota flaviventris, assembly GCF_047511675.1. Classification (NCBI taxonomy): domain Eukaryota; kingdom Metazoa; phylum Chordata; class Mammalia; order Rodentia; family Sciuridae; genus Marmota; species Marmota flaviventris. Next base: position 91,583,264 of record NC_092502.1, on the reverse strand, counting down.
TTAAAACAGCTTTATTCATAATTAACAAGACTTAGACACAGCAAAATGTCTTTCAGTAGGCGAATGGATAGATTAAAGCCTATCCAAATAGTAAAATATTATTCATTGCTAAAAAGAAATGAGGTATTCAGCTATACAAAAGGCATGGATAAAATGCAAATTCATATTGAGAAGTGAAAGAAGCCAATCCCAAAGTGCAACATACTGTATTATTCCAATAATGAGACCATAAAAGACCAGTGGTTGCAGAGAGAGTTCAGGTAAGAGTGGGTACTGTGATGAATAGGCAGAGCATAGAGGATTTTTGGCAAAAGGAAACTATTTTGTAGATACTATAATGATAGACACTTTTGTACAAACCTGTTGGATATACACAAAGAAGAGTAATTCTTCAATAAATTATGGAGTTTGGGTGATAATAGTATGTAAATGTTGATTTCATCAATTTTAACAAATGTACCATTTTGGGGTGGAGGACTTGGGTAATGGGGAAGCTGTGGATGTATGAAGTAAGGGGATATATGGAAACTCTCCGTAACTTTCCTTTAATTTTGCTGGAAACATAAAACTGCTTTTATAAACTAAAGTCTTAAAGTTTCTACATAACCAATATAAAGTGTTTTTTTATGTGAATTTGCTACTATATTTAACATTAAGAATTAGTAGGAGTGTTTTGCACTGAGTTTTACAAATGCTGTATTTTCACAAGAATATGAATATTTTGAAATGATTATCTATTGCAAGGTAATACTTCCACACAATCTCTAGGACTTTTATATGTCTCACTTATTAGCAATCCACAAACTTGGATGAGTGAAGGCTTGAAAGCAAAAAGTATGTCCTATCATAATTCTGAAACTTGTTTAATGACTGGTAAGTTTAAGCTATGGTTTGGGTGTCCCCTGAGGGTCTATATAGTTGGAATTTTGGTCCTTAGGGAGTTAGTATTCAGAGGTGCTGTGGAAACTTAAAGATGTAGGTGCTAGTGGGATGTCACTAAGCATGTGCCCTGGAAAGGATTTACAGTATGGGGCTCTGAGTTCATTCTCACAAGACAAAGTTGTTATGGAAGAGGAAAGCTAGTCTCCACCCAGCTCTTCTTCTTGGTTCCTGATGTAACTGCTTGCTTCTATCTGGGTTTCCACCATGATGTAAAAACTTCCCCAAAGTTTGAATAAACTGTGCTGCCTCATCCAGAATTTTGAATCTCCAAAACTGTGAACTAAACAAACATCTTCTTCTTTTAAAGTTAGCTTATTTCAGTTATTGCATTGTGTCAATAAAAATTGATTAATACCTTTCCTAAAAGTACAGTTGTAAAAAGAAGCTGGACATGAGATCTTGAATACAGCAAAAATACTGTTTCATCTGAATTTACGATTTCAAGCTTCTAAATGCATTTTGGGATAATATGTATTTCATCTTAATCTTTACTGTGAAGATTCTTAACCTTAATTTTTTTTAGCAACTACATTTTGAAAGTAATAATCCTTTTAAGCTCTATTTGGATAATTATGTAAAGGTTAATGTGATGTAAGAATCCTCTACAAATATCTGATTAAAGTCAAACATTTAGGTTACTATGTTCCCAAGAGAAGAGAAATCTTGCAGTTTATCATTGTTTTTATAGGAGAATGACATGTGATTACTTTAGGCTACAGTTTTAGGAAAAGAAAAACCCTCTAAGGAAAAATGAGGGCTAGCAGATATGAGTTGCATTATTCACCATGCTTAAGAAATTGTATAGATTCTTATCTGACTATAAAGATTTAACTAATTTCATTTTCCTTAAGTCAAGAGAAGAACTGAAAACTCCTTATATCTTGTTAAGTGATCTATTACAGCCACTTAAATCTTTATTACAGTTTTTTTTTTTTTTTTGGAAGAGAGCTCCAATTCATTTGACTCTGACTCTTTATTAACAAGAAAAACTCAGATGATAACTATTGCATTACATTCATTGTTCTAATTAAAATTCTTTCAATGGTAGAAGTATCATTGTATTAAAATAGTTTTGTATAGTTTGGTTTTGTGTAGGAAATAAACATATATGCTATTAAATCTGGAAGGAAATTCACACAAGAATAATTGTGATTGATCAACTATTAACATAACTTACAGTAAAATTCCAGTACTCAATCCCCATATTGTTATCAGTACAATATCATATACAAACAGCTCTAGTTGAGAAATTCTATCTCCATTCCACTAGTTTTTTTTCTTAACCCCTGCCAACTTAATGAACCATCTATGCCTCTCAAAATAAATTGAAAACATGATGGCAATAGAAAGAAAACACTTGATAGTTTCCACACAAACTCATAGAAATTAATTTATCCCCTAAATACTTACAGAGCATTTACTATATAACAGGTATGCTTTGGAGTGTATAGAGGTGCTGCAGTGAAAAAACAATTAACAAAAAGCAAATAAAGAAAATCACCAATCCTAATGGTCCACATTTCTAATAAGTAATCAGAGACACATTTAGAAAGCAAAATTAAGTGGAATGATTCTGACATAACTTTCCCATGTACATATATGAATATACTACAGTGATTCTCCATATCATTTACAACCACAAGACTGGAATCTGAATTAGAATAAGATATACTCCATGTTTGCATAAATATACTGTACTGTTACTTACTACAAAAAAACAAATTTTAAAAAACAAAATAAAAATCTTGTTTCTCTACAATATAAAGATGGATGAAAAGAAAAAAAATGGAATCTTATCTTTTATTGGATATTGTGGACTGAATGAAAAGATGACATGTGAGAACGACCTTATAACACTGTTTTCTGTTACTATCACAAAATGCCCAAGGCTATGTATGTACACAGAGAAGAAGTTTATTTTGGTTGTAGAAGTGGGAAAGTTCATGACAAAATGCCAGCATAAGCTCAACTTCTGGTAAGTGCCTTGTGCTGCTTCAACTTGTGACAGAGAAGTAGAGTGGAAGCAAGTATATGCAAAGAGAAGTAATATGTGGGACAGAGAATGGACAAAGTAGGCTGACCTATTTATAATGATCTAATGTAGCTAACCTAATCCATGGGTTACCCCAAGAATTAGCTAAGGAACATAATAGATTTATATTTGGGAAGGTGACCTCAGGTGATTGGTACAATGAGTAATTGGAAATCAATCCCCAGAGATAAATTACATGGTATATAGAATCCAAAGAAAGAAAGGTATGATGAAATTGACTTTTATGGATGGTCAAGAGATCAAAATTTGAATGGTCATGTCAATAATACTTAGCAATGAAAAGAGAATTATGTACAAAATCCTACTGAAAACAGGAACAGGAAGAGAGAGCAGAAATTAATATTTATTGAATGTCCACTATGTTCTAAAAACTGTATTATGAAATTTTCTTATTTTATGAAAGCTTCAAAACATTCTAGAAAATGCATTAAGAGGAAAGTAATTAGGTAATTAATTATCTTTGAAGATAGAAGAGGCACGAAAAGGCAAATATTTCCATGAGCCCAATAAATTGGATAATGGGTGAGGAATGGGAAGACAGAATTAAAGCTTTCATAATGAAGTCAGTGAAGAATTTTAAGTACTGTTGTGCCTGTCATATTTGCATATTAGGTTGTTTGGAAGGGGTCGGCAGGCTGGCATTACAGGGAACAAAGGCTGGAAGGGAAGGACTCATTAGAAGGATGTGGAATCAATAAGTGCAAGAAGTTAGGACCACTTATAGGAAAGCAGTTGCTGAGAATGTGCTGAGGATTTCCTAGATTCAGGAAATAGGGAAAAAATTGAAAATAGGAGAATTCCTTTATTATGTGGTAGGATTGGGTGAAGAGGGTTCAAGAATGAATCTTCCTTAAACAGGAAAAAGGTATTGATATTAGTGGTCAGGGGTCAGGAAGAGAAGGAAAGGAAGAAAAGAAGGAAAGAGAAGAAGAAAGAGTTATCAATTTAGGATTTCAAAGTCTACGGCAGTTGTGTTAGTTAACTATTCATTGATATAAACAAAATTCCCAATAAGAACAACTTGGAGAAGGAAAAGTTTGTTTTGGTTCACTGTTTCAGAGGTTTAGTTTATGGTAGGATGACTCCATTCCTTTGTGCCCAAGATGAGACAGAACATCATGTGGCATATGGCTGTGGTGGAGGAATGCTGCTCCATTCATGGCAGCCAGGATGTAAAGAGAAAGAGAGAGAGGGAATTGGGCCTCAAGCAAGAGGCACCCTTCCAGACAACATCCCCAGTGACCCACTTTCTCCAGTCACACCTCACTTGCCTATAATTAGTACCCAGTCAGTCCATTTAAATTGGGATTAGACTGATTACATTCAGCCCTCATAATCCACTAATCTAATCCCTGAATATTCCTGCACTAATGCAAGAGCTGTTGGGGGGCACCTCATAGCTAAGCCATAACAATAGTCCCCCTTATCCAGTTATCTGTGGGGACAGGTTCCAAGACTTGAAAGTGGATGCCTGAAACCACAGATGGTACTGAACTCTGTACTGAGCATACTGTTTTTCCTATGAATTCATACATAAAATAAAGGCTCACTTATAAATTAGGTATAGTGAAAGATTAATAACAATAACTAATAATGAAATCGAATAATCATAACAATATACCATCGTGAAGTTTATTTGGAACTTATCAATTAATTGTTTCTGGAATTTTCGATTTAATATGTTTAGATCATGATTAAGTATGGGTGGGTAAAACCTAAGGAAGTGAAGCTACAGAAAAGAAGAAACTAGTTTATCTATGTTTGGATGTGTTGGTCATTGACATTGTCCTGGGAAAGCCAAATGCACAAGCAGCTGGGATATAGATTTCAGGAGAGAAGTCTAAATTAGAGAGAGATTTGGGACTGATTCCTCTGGCAGCCTTAGTCATAGATGAGATCATGGGAATGGATGAAGACAGAGTGAGTTAGGATAAGCCAAGAATAGGAAGATAGATAAGAACACAGGGACATGTGTGTGTGTTTTAATACATAGGTACATATGTGCATATACACCTGTGTACAACACATATATGTGTATCTGAGTGTATGTGTTATATATGTGTGCATGTGCTTGTGTGGTGTGGGTATGGGTATGAAATCATTAACATTAGGAATCTTTCTGACGACCTAATGAAATCTTAGAATATTTACACTTTTTAATATAATAATAATCACCTTTTCTGATGATTTTACTTAGTTCCTATCATATAGGCTTACCAAAGAGTGAAGAAGAGTCGATAGTTAAACATTTGGATACTTTCACATTTGTATGCTTGTCATATTTTTATACTCCTATGTTCTATTTTATCTATGTAAATTCCTTTTCCATATTATTTTTATGCATTTTTAAAATTTTCTGTTCAGAATTTTTTTTGTAATAATGTGTTGCAATGTTTAACTGGTAGAAAATAAGTTCCTGTTATATAATGAGGACCCCTGACACTATTCAGACTTTAAAAATGAAATAAAAATCATTTGATTTTAATTTTCTATTGTTCTTCAAAATCATCCTTGACTAATTTCACAGCACAAACATCAGAGTAGTAACATATAAAGCTTCTCAATGTCTGTCAAAATGACATAATACCTAAGGAGAATTGGCCTAGTTCAAAGAAAAGTTCAAGTGTTTGCAATCAAAAAAGCCAATAAAAAGGTGATTTGATATTAATAATGGAAGAGAACTCACAATTCTCTTGCCCGCTCATTAATTCAGACTTTTATCATTATAGATTACTAGCCATAATTATAATTTATAAATATTTTAGTTCAAGCAAAATAATATTTGCCTCTAAAAACTGCATAATATGCTAACCTAATATATATATATATATATATATATATATATATATATATATATATATATTTCCTCAGACTATCGAAGCTAAAGATTAGTAAATTATAGCTAAAGATTAGTGAATTATACAGTCACTCCATTTTTGTAAATGCAAATCAAACTTATTTTAACAGATTAAAATGATACAGAGATAAGGCTAAACAGATTTTTGTTGTTGGTTTTTTGCATGTAGCTAATGCATTTAAAGTTGCCCAAATTGACTTGAAGTGTATTCAAACCATTGTCCTATAATGTTCCTATTTAATTCTATTTTATGGATAAAGAGTATTTCTTTTTCTCTAAAGAACACTTTTTTCTCTGTGCAATTCTTAACTGTGATTTTTTTTCCAGCTATCAATTTCCCATGATAATGCCTACATCTGTAGTTTCCTCTCCCTACATCTTCATCTCAGATCTGAAGTCTTAGTTTGATTATTTTCTTTTTCTTATCTTGTTTTAGGCAGTTTTGTGTCACTGTGACAAAAATACCTAACAAGAACCACTTAGAAGAGGAAGAGTTTATTGAGGATACATGATTTCAGAGGTCTCAGTGCATAAACTCTTTTGTCCTGGGCCAAGGTGAGGCAGCATATCACAGGATAAAGGCTAATCAATATGAACCAGGTTTTCTTCATTAACTCATCAGAGTAAGGAGTTCCTCACATGGAAACAAGGAAGCAGAGGCCAGAAAAAGAGAGAGTGAGGAGGGGAGTGGCCCACAGAGAGAATGTACCTCCTAGGGTATACCCCAGTGACCCACCCCTTCTCCAGCCATGTCCCACCTGCCTACTGTTACCCCTAGTCCATCTCTTCAAAGTAGGATGTACTGATTAGGTCATAGCTCTTATAAACAGTCATTTCATCTCTGAATATTCCCACATTAATACAGGAGCTTTGGGGAGACACCTAATATCCAAACCATAACAGACCTTTAGGTTGATTTCAAGGAAAATTATTCACTTCCATTTTGGGGACAGATTTGACTTTATAAGGGATTATCTTATTATCTCTTCTGGTGGGTTGTATGTACCCTCAGGACCTGTAGTCTGGGCTTTTAACACAGTAGAAAATCAGAAATTAAAATCTGGTTTTACTGTCCCCTCTTACTAGATTGCTGTGTTTTATAAAATGGGTTGCTAGTTATCTTCAAATAGTTACTTTTAAGGACTTCTCTATAGATGAGTAATGATTTTTCAGGCTTGACATTGCTTTTAAAAATAAACTGTTCTGGGGGTTGGGGTTGTGGCTAAGTGGTAGAGTGCTTATCTAGCATGTGCCGGGTGCTGGATTTGATATTCAGAACGACATAAAAATAAAATAAAGGTATTATGTCCAACTACAACTAAAACAAAATATTTTTAAAAATAAATAAACTGTTCTGGACAAATATCTAAATATGTAGAAGAAAGCATTTAAATTCTAGCTAATTGGTTTCATTAAAAATATTCTAATATTTCACCTAACACATCAATGTGTGATCATGAGTCATTGTTTACTTTTAAAAGTTTATACTTATGAAAGTTTCACATTTCAGTAGAATTGTTGATGTATCAGAATTAATCTAATTTACTATTAAAGTCTTAATTTTATATAAAAAAGTATAAAATAATGATATCATGGTTTCATTTTGATTTATATCACCGATAAAGCATATTAATATATAGCTTATTTGGCAATCAATATGAACCAAGTGTTTTTCATTAACTCATCTGATCTTCAAAACTGTTTTATTGTGTAGACACAACTGTAATCCACTTTAATACACGAAGGAAGTAAAATCCTGTTGAGAGAGTTTAAGTAATATGGCTAAACTGATACAACTGGATAACATTAGAGTATGTCTGTGAACCGATGAAGTGTAGCTCTCAGACACTGATCCTGGTGTTTGTTTCCTCTTAGTGACTTTTTTGGTCTTTGCAGAATGACACTCACAGCACTGTTTTCCATTTCTTCTCCTTCACACTGCCTCTACCTTGTGAGCTTGAAAGTTAAGTAGAATTTTTCATATATTTTATTCAGATTCTTGGTTTACAAGACTTTGACTGCATTGGAATCAGGGGAAGTGTGTTAATCGTGGTTTTATCCTTTTGTAACTAAGTTGCATTTATGAACTTTAATTTCTTCCTCTGTAAAATAGAACCAGCAATATTCATTCAAAAATCAATGAGTGTCAATTGAGATGCAGCTTATAAAATAACTAACATATTTCCTAATCACAATTCTTGCTATTCAACAGATATCAGTTCTATTCCTTCCTCCTTTGAATATATATATATATATATATATATATATATATATATATATATATATATATATATACTTTAGAATTTGAGAAAAAGCATTCCTTTATCTCTGTAGAGAAAGCAATCTAGAGATCACATTTCTTATTCATGAATATTTTTTAAATGCCCCCTATTTAGTATTTATTCAGCTGCTGAATGAATTTCCTAGATCTTGCTCATGAAGCAACTCTAAAACTGATGATCAGTGTGGACTGATCCGCTGCATTTTCATTGACTGGATACACATTTGGGGGACTCAAACATAAATGAAGAATGAGGGCAGATAAACTGCACTGTGTGTGTGTGTGTGTGTATTTCTAGTGTTTCTAAGAAAAAAACTCTGTACAGGTTTAATACTGAAACCTGAGAATGTTGCTTAGTTATAGTTCAGTGAGGTGATTATAAAGCTCAGTTTCAGGGCACTGCTGTATTTTGTGAAATATAGACTATGATTTACAAAATCTAGTCAATTTAGAAATGTCATTTAAAATATATGTATTTTGTTAAATGTGCTATTATTATTATGGGTCAAAAGGTATCCTCCCAAATTCATATGTTGAACTCCTAACCACGGCATCTTACAGTATGATTATATTTGGAGATAGAACCTTAAACAGGAAATTAAGATAAAAGTGGTTCTGTGGGTATTCCTAATCCAGTATGACTATGTCTTTATAAGACGAGGAGATTAGAATATAATGTGCACACACAGAAGAAATACCCACAAGGGGATGTAGCAAGAAGGTACCTGTTAGCTTTAGAAGAGACCAAACCTATGGACACCTAACCTTGGAAATTCAGCCTTTAGAACCAAGAGAATAAATTTATTTTCAGTATGTGATATTTGTTACCTCAGAATAGCAAACGAATAAAGATGCATATGTAAATTACTAACCTCTTGGATTTATTATCAGATATGTTCCAGAGATCCTTTTCCTACTCAATAGTATTATGTTGACTTTGAAACTTTTTTTTACATGAAAAAATCACAAGTATTGTAACATTTTGGAGAAAATTATTCAAAGTATTATTGCAATTATTTATTTATATCCTGAGTTGTAAGTGTCAAGGAAAGTTTAGAGCAAAATTAGTAGCTCTCTTGGATTACAAATACAGTTAACATTTCATGTCTTTTTAAAATTTTGTTTAATATTAAAGTAAAAGCTGTTTTAAAATCACTTCATTCCCTTGGTTTTATATATTTGTTTATCTAAGTAGCCTTGATAGTATTTGGTATTACTTTCAGAAAATGAATATTTTCATGGAAAAACACCTAATTTATTTTTAAAAAATCCATTCCCTTTGAGGCTTATTAGTTCAAAGTACATTAAATTAGAAACACTAATGTATACCTATTTTTTGCCCAATTAAAAATATTTATCTCATACAACATTAGTAAATTTAATACCATTATAGATTTAAATGATATCTATGTATTGAGCAATTAAGCCTTAGGTGGATAGAGTTAATTCTTTCTATATGGTTGCTTGTTATGAGACTTCCTCTGACATATATCTCATAATGGTTCCTGTTGATTGATCTAATTATATACACATGGTTTTATTGGAGCTTTGTGAATCTGGAGATACCCATGTTTGCTTAATGTTCTACAAGTACAATTCAAAACCCTTTAGGCTTACCAGGATTGTTTCCATAATCCTTAATTGAGAAAAGTAAGCCTTGAGAATTTTGAAATACCCTGCCTAAATCAAGCTCCTGGGCCAGTACATTTTCCCATTAGAATATTTTTTAAGAAAGAATCTTTTTTTAATACATATAATCTGTTTTGTATGAGTATAATTTTATAATTAAATGAAATACATTCAATTCTGTGAGTGTGCATACAATTGTCCTTGCTTCATGAACCTTGATTTTCAAGTTTAAGAAGGAATATTTTGCAAAAAGAATATTTAAAACAAAATTAAACCATAGTAAGTAATGAATAACAGATAAATAGCAATATTTTAAGGCAAGGCTCAAAATAATCCTTAAATTTTACTACATTTGATGTGCAAATACTAGAAGAATAATTTTATTTTAATAATTTTAAATAATTTCATTAAATACTCGAATAATGCATATGAATCTGTAAATCAGTTTTTTAATTGATCTTCAAAATAAATTAATATTTATTCTGATGCTGTGATCAAGCAGTTGTGTTGATAAGCTGTGATTTATCCTCTCTCTGAAGATTTAGTTATTTTATTTTACTTTTTTCCCTCTTTGTATTGCTTGAAGAATAGTTCTGACAAATAAGATTACTCTGTTTTCCATCTACTATAGTGTTTTGGGGTTTTCAGTGTCATTTTTTTAAAAAAGCTTCTGCTTGTGGAAAGCCCAAGACAAACCTAAAGTTTTGAAACCTACTTCTACATACACATCTATTAAATTTTCCTTGACTGAATCAGTTTATTTAATAACCTAAATCTTGTGGAACATATAACAGCAAAACAGTAGAGCAAATTGAAGTCTCTTCCATCAAACCTGCCCTTCCTCCCCCTCTCCCCTGTAGTCATGTTTAGCTGCAGCAAAGTAGACCCAAGGGATGGGTGTGTGGAGATCAACATGAGGTGGGGGGATGGGGCTCACTGCTCTAAAAGGAAAAGAATAGGAAATGAGGGGCCTATTATAAAACAAGGAGATTTACAGACAATAATCACAGTCTTTAAGCAGCCTAAGCAGCTTGCTTTCCTAGTACTTACTAACCTTGATAGGAGAAAAGAGTTGTCTAATAAACTTAGAGAACCTGAAGTGGCTCAATTAACTCCTAAAAGAAAGTAAATGGGTTCATCTGAAGCTTCAGATCAATGAATGCTGGTGGTTGCCATATAACTTCAAGGAGTTATTTCAAAAGAAAAGAAAGTTTGATCAATGAAAGTTAAAAGAGCTATAAGGTTCAAAAGGGGTCAAAAATCAAAATAACCTGATAATATTTAAGTGAGACTCCCAGTGTTAAAATTCACATGTTCATTTCATGTTCTTGTTATAAAAAAACTGCTTTATGATTGATTGATACTTTTTATTTACTATGCCTGCAGACATTTATTCAGCCTTTATTGCTAGGCATACATTAAGCACTTTCTTAATTAATCCTCTTAAGAAACTCATGAGGGTAGAAACTATCTTTATCTTTATTTTACAGATGTGAAAACTGAGGCATAAAGAGGTTAAGTAACTAGCTGACAGCAGATGTAGAAGGCAGAAGTCAATCCTAGGCATTTTGAGTGCATTCTTATCTCTAAGTAGTTATTGCCTAACTGTAAAGTAACTGTCAAAGGTTTGAACATTGCAAAACTGGGACATCATTTTTTAATTAAAAAACTACCATAACAAACTGAACATACTCAGAAACTAGCAATATCTATTTACAAATGGAAGACAAAAAGACACTGGTTTCTACTTCAATCTTCATACTGTGCTTTATCTACTAGTTTCCTCTTAAACTTGCAGAATGCATTAATACAAAATTGAGTTCTAAGAACTTGTTTTTTTCCATATACTTCCCAGTCTGTATAACATAGGCTAAAACATGCTTTCTATTTTCATTTTTTTTTCCTTTTAAATTCTTTCTATCTACATAATACCCTTAAACTTCCTTATTGTTTCTAATTCAGTTTTTTTTCAGTGTTTTCAAATAGATTGTCAGTTTTAAAATCTCTTAGTGATATTTGGTTGAAGATTTAGTCATGGATTCAGTTTTTTGCCTAAATGCAATATTTTACCTAAAGAGATATGGGAGAAAACTCTTCAAATAGCAGATATGTAGCTCTGCATTAAATCTGGATTAGCAGTAGTGCCTTGAAAACATTGGTTAAGTTAACAATATGAAAATATAGTATGCAGCTGTAGTTAGTGAGTTTGCTTTCTTATGTGCATAATATGAGCTTGTAATGGAAGTAATGTCATATAGTATTTAACTCTGACATTTAGTGTTTGCCCTGGTAGATGGTCTTCCTTTTACTTAAGTGCCATTACTTTTATGTAGTCCATTTTCATTGCATTTAGTCCCATTTTAGTAATAATGCTTGCATGATTTACCAGGCAAATGCAATCTTTGCCCTGAATGGCACAGTGCAAGAAAAAATGGAAGCTGTTAAGAGGCTGAATGGCAAAAAAGTATTATTGACCTATGCTGGCAGCCATGTGTTTCAATTATTTTCAAGAATCCATTTGTCAAATAAGTGAAGCGATGTGGGACGTCAAGTTCAAGCTGGGGTTAGTGCCTTTCTACATCTGATATGATGTATCTTCTGTAGCCATTTAATTGAATTACCCAATTTATTTTTCAAGCAACAATGCTCTACCAAGAGCCATGACATTAAACAATTAAATATGAGTTTAAAAGTCTGCATTTTGTGTAGTTCATCATTCCTCTGCAGCAGAAAGTGAGCCCAAGGGCCTGAGGATTTCTGAAGCTAGTCTAGTAAAGGCTTGGCTTCTAGGGGAACACCCTGACTGTCCCATGAGGACACATTCCAAAAGTAACACTTCCCAATTCTTCTTTTTCTTCTATCTATCTATCTATCTATCTATCTATCTATCTATCTATCTACCTGTTTATTTATTTTAGGAGAATGGTGATGTAAACCTTGAGAAGCTCACTGAGATTACTCAATGACACACCTTCCTGGGTAGAAAAGTAAACTAGACTGCAATAGCATTGCATAATGTTGAGTGAGTTTGATCAAGAATGCCTTTTCATTTAGAAGGGCTGCCTTTTGTGAACACAGAAGAGAAATATTAATGAATAAAAAGAAAATCTTATCTCCAAATAATCAGGAAGAAAAATATGCTGTTAAGGCATACTTATATTGTCAAGTTACTAATATATTTTAGGCATTTTCACTTACAGAGTTCTTGAAACTTTTAAAGTTAACTGTCCAAAACTTCTTTTTGAATGGGAAGAATGAAGAGTAAAGACAGGAAAAGAGAGAATGGAAATTCATATTAAATGCATTCTGGCTCCCGATAATTTTGGAGGGAAAACTAATTTTATTTTTATTGATGCATTAACTTTACCATGATAAGTTTTAAGAACACTTTATTTTGGATTGTTTTCTTTTGTTACTAACTTAGACATACAGATATGTTTTTGATCTGGGGAGAATAATTACTGTAACTCAGAGAACAGAAGTGACTTATATTTTTTTTTCAATTAACATTCAACAATTAAATTTTAATATGGTCAGGGAATTGTTCAGATCCTTTTGTATAGGGATACTGCACCTTTAATTATCTGCCCTCTGGTGCCAAGCCTTTTCTTTGAGTGCTTCCATAAAAGCTTATTGCAGCTAGTTATTGAGCAAATTAGTACTTGAGTTTTGGTGAAAAATGTCTTTATTAGTCCTAAAACCAGAGTCACTATGCATTCCCAGAAGGCGTGATTTTGTTTGATGAATAAATCTAGTAATTATCCTGCTGTTAGGGCTGTACCGCAAATGTCATAAGCAGATAAACAGAGGGAGTAAGCCTTCCGTAAATTCTCTAATTATCTATGTTGGACTACTTATCGCCTGCAGATGATTTATGAGCATATTGATATATCCTTAAGTATGTTCATTTGAGTTCACAGATGCAAATAATTAAGGCACTAGTCATTTACAAAGGAGGCTTCAGGTCAGGGTCATTTCATTATAAAACTTCAGCAAGGGTTTATACTATAAAACAAGATATAGGTATAATCTACTTGACCAGGATATTTCCTAAGAGACTTTTAATTTCCTTTCCTTTTCTCTCATTCTCTAGATTTTATTATTCTCACCCATTATTTTCATTAAAAAAAATCTTTCCTGTTCCTGTTGTCATCCATTTTTATTTTATTTTAGAAAATATTAATTGTCCTATTTTTGATACATTTAAACTGCTTGGCAAAATGATCCCTAAGAAGCATCAGAAATTTTTTGAAATTCTTAGGATGTCATTTTCAAATTTATAAAAAAATATCTTTTGAATATAGGTGTGTTTTCTTCAGACTTTTTTACTTGAGGAAAATTGTTTAAAATATTTTTGTATTTTGTACTCTATCCTCAGCTTCTTTTTTTAAATATTTATTTTCTAGATGAAGTTGGACACAATACCTCTATTTTACTTATTTATTTTTATGTGGTGCTGAGGATGGAACCCAGGGTCTTGCACGTGCGAGGCAAGCGCTCTACCTCTGAGCCATAACCCCAGCCCTACTTGAGGAAATTCATGACTTTATTCAATAGAAAAAAAATTTATAAAAATGTTTCATTTTATATTTATTTTTAAATTGACTAAGAAATTAAAACTCATACATGCTTATAAAAATATTTATGTATTTCTTAACCATAGTACAAATAATATACAAGTATATGAAAGGAAAAAGTAATTCCTCTGAAATGTAAGCATTTAATGAAAATATTTGATAATAAATCTCCTACACACTAAGTTACAAACAGTTTAAGAAGATGAATTATCCTAAAACATATAATTTGGTATTTTGAGCTGTGATGTTTTGAAGAAAATATGTTAATTAAAGGAGAATATAGATATTATAGTATATTTTTCAAATTTTTGCCCCAAAAAATTAAGCAAGCAGAAGTAACTTTTTGATATAAACAAAAGATAATACTGAAAAGAATTGCAGGAATATAATCATCTACTTTGATTATTTGAATTATATGTAAGGGACAAATCTATTTCTGACCATACCCTTATAAGGTAAGGTTTAGCTACATAATTATTGAGAAAGTATATTGATAGTTTTCCCAGAGCATTTATTTCATTTTGGATCAAAGCATTCCAAAGTCTGATAAGAGCAATTTAATTGAAATACAAATTCCTCCCCCCCCTCTCTCTCTCACACACACACACATACACACACACATACACAGAATCAATCTATCATCCTCAAATTAAAATCAAACATCAGAATCAATCCATTTTACCTAGAATCCTTTATATCACTGATCATTGTTATTGAAGTCAAATTCTTAATAGAATTATCAGCAAATGAAAACCAAAAGACTGAATAAAATGTGAAGTAGCACAGGGTCAATTGCTGAAAATGTTACTAGACATTTGTAAGTAAATAGAAACTACTAACATTAGTTTTTGTCACTATACCTTATTATTAGTAAATAAAAGGACAATTCTATTTAACATATCAAGGTGTAATTCCGTGAAAGTAACACAATAGAGGTATTTCTTCTCTTTTGCATCCTTCCTGCTTTTCTCCCTGAAAGACAAATTCACTAATGTCTCCCATATCATATTCCACCTGTCCATACGATTTGTGTATAATGGAGACTACATTTATTTCCTTGGAATTCAATGTATCATACTTGATATTCTTTCTCTTCCATCATACACTAAAACAGTTAAGTACTGTAAAGCCTATTAAAAAGAAAAATCAAGACAGCTCTTATTTCAGCTTGTCCATAAAGGCACCTTGAATGCTGATCCACATGCAGAAATTATCTTATCATAAATACAGAATTGCAGAAATCACCTTATAGTATAGTAAGAAATGCATCTTATCAGTAGTAAGTCATAAAAACTAAGTCCTAGAAGTAAAGCCTTCAAAAATAATCATTGTCCACATTTTGAACAGTCATATGCAAAAATCGACATTTCTACATGTACTTCATCTTTGAAAATTCCTTCTTGGCAAATTGATTTTGTAGATTTTTCTTAAACTAGTGAGTAAGCCCTTAACAATAGTTTGGCATTATCAGCAAAACCTTTATTTATTTATTTATTTATTTATTTATTTATAAATAGGGCAGATTTGTAAATTAAGTAGAAAGACCATTTTAGAAGTAGACTTCTTTTACTCAAAATATTCTTCTAGCATATATGAGATTATGCATCTAGAAATGTCTGTAGAAACAAGTTTAAATAATCCATGTTTTTCAAGAAAGTGAAGTGTTTAACCCAGATCATGTAATTAGAACAAAACCAGAAGACAGGTCCTCTGAGTCCCAGTCCACTTTTCCATACAGCACTGTGTTGAATCTACACACTTTCAAGTTCTCAATTAGCATAATATCTAATAAAACCCATCGTTGTCACAACATTTATAAAATAACTCTAGGAATTGTTTAAATTTTCTTAATATATTAAGAATTCTCACTTCCAGGCGATTTTGTTATTTATTGATTCAAATTATGCCACAAAAAATAGTGAGAAGACTTTCCCTCAATTATAGAAATTTAAGTATTTTCTATTTCATATTTCAAAATATGGACATAAAAGACAATAAAAAGGATCAATAAATATGTGTAGAATGAGTAACATAAACACATAAACAGTTTTGCTTCAATGTTCGTGTTCATTTTTTTCATGGCTACTTTCTTTTATATCATTCTGTTTTGTCTGCTTTTCTTATATATGCTGCCCCAAACATATTGTTTAGGATATGGCTACTAGGGTACGGCTGAAGTTTTGTTGTAAAGAAGAAAAGTAATTCTAGTATTTAACATTTACTGTTTTCTAAGTGAGATTGTATGCCATATGATTCTATACATAAAATTTATGTTATATGAAATTATATATTAATACATATGTGTGTATGCCTGTACCGCTATTGCTTTTCTTCTGGAATTATTAATGATCATTTTTCTTCTTGAAATGATGAAAAATGAAACTACAATGGAGCAACTACAGTGTGCTTAAAAGGATGTTAAAATTTTGAATCTCAGACCATTGTGATTGGGTCAGAATCCTAGGTGACTGAAATGACATATAGCAAACTTTGTTCTGAAGATTAACTATGCAAGATAATTGTTGCAAGGTTTTGATTTTCATCCACCAGACAGATAGATGATTGGGAGGCAGAGAAGTAGCCTGCACATTTCACTAGGACTGAGACAATTCTTTTTGGCCTTCTGAAATTTATTTTGTGGTATAGGGGGTCAGAATACTTTCATCTCTTAACAAATCTTTTATAAAAGTAATGTAACAATGGCTCTTAAGGTGTTCCAAAATTTTTCTCAATGTTTTAGGATTTATTTTTTTTCTGGTCATTGATACAACAAGTAAATGGAAAAGAGGAAGAATATTTAAGAAATAATTATCAGTCATCTGGAGTATTTATTAAGTATTATAAAGTAGGAAGAAATTATTTCATTTTTTTCTCTCCTTCTCTCTTCCTTATACTGAAATGCTTTTTAATGTTAGAACTTAAAGCTGAGAAAACACAGAGAAACAGGTAAATAGCACTCTGTCTATGGAGCATTCAATCACTGCCAACAGCTTATTTTTATGAGCAGTAAATTTACTTTCAAATTAAGCACAGGGAAGAAAAAAAATTGATGCTAGAATTTAAATAACAATATATCACCTGACTGGTTGTCATGCATAAAACAGAACAAGGAGATGCTACTGGACCTTTGAGAAGACTATTAACTGACCTACAAGGATAAAAGCATAAAGGTAGATATCTAATTCCCTTGCTCCTTGCCCAAGTGAACATTTTTCAGAAGACTTAACTAGTTAGAAACATCGATTTTCTTTTTTGCTCTACTATTATTTTCATGCAGATATGAGCTATTCCTTTTAGCATGACTCCAGTAAAAAATCACAGTTTATCACAGAGCTAACATGCCTAGTAAGGAAGAAAACAGCAGTTTGGGAATGTCACACATCACAATTTTCAGTTTCTGTGGTTATCTCATTTGTTATATGTAACAAAAACATTGTAAAACTTTGAGTCAAGGAGGAAGAGAACATTTTTCATTTTGTCTCTTTTTCAGGCACTGAAGACTTGACTTTTCTTTTTTCTGTAAATAAAAATTTTATATGATCTGGTGGAAGAGTTATTCATGTTTCATTTGTTTTAAAATCATTGTCTTGTAATTAGCATTTGATAATCTAAGAAAATAAATACAAAAGCAAAGCATCATTTCGACTTACAATATGATTGAGAATGGACTTTCTTTATATTTTCTCTGAAGTTGCAGGGTTTTAAGTTCCCCACCACTTTGTTGATTGAAAAAATTACATAATGTGGTTATCTTTATATACTAAAAAATTGTTGATTAATTTGCAACATTGAATATTTTAAACTATTAATTATCATTCGTTAAACTTCCATCAATTATTAATAACATGTTTGTGTTTGTTTTCTTTGTTTCATTTGCTTTTCTTCCTCTTCAAGAAGTATCAAACAGGAGAGATGTCAAAAAGTTGAAGAGTTAAAAATGGAACTACCAATTATTTTTATTCTTTTTAGATTATAGCTGTTTGATTACTGAACAACAGAAAATCATTGGTATTTTTTAAAGTTTGTAAATGCTTTCTAATCTTGAGATTTATCTTCAAAATTCATCACTTAACATCAGGTGAAAAATCATGAATAAATAGTATATAAAATGATCAGTAAATCGAATGTGTTTTGGATTTTGTTATGAGTTGAATCATTTCAACTCAGATACTATGAATTCCATGGGTTAAACAAGTATCATGTATACTGCTGTCATAGTTCAACTATGAGGTGACCTTCCAAAACTCATATGTGACACAATGCAAAAAAGTATAGAGGTAAAAAATGATGGGGTTACGAGAGCCTTAACCTAATCAGTGTATTAATCTGCTGATGGGGAAGAACTGCTAGTAACTGAAGGCAGGTAGGGCATGGTTGGAGAAGCGGGTCATTGAAGTGTGCCTTTGGGGTTTATACTTTTGTATGTTGAGAGGGGAGCTCTCTCCACTTCCTGGTGTCTTTTCCTGAGCTTCTTTCCTCCATCAAGCCCTTCAGTCTTGATGCCTCATCTTGGGTGCAAAGTAATGGAATCAGCCATCTATTCACTAAGACCTCTGAAACTGGTCTCCAAATAAACTTTTCCTCCCCTAAAATTGTTATTGTCAGAACTTTTGGTTACAATGGTGAAAAAACTGATTAAAATAATTACAAAGTATTTTCAGCTTAATCAGAGAAGGCAAAGACATCAATAGAGAACAGATTTCCATGACTTTGAAAGGAAATCACAACTTAGAAGAGAAAGAGACAAAACTTTGAGTTAAAAGTTGTTAAGCATATGAACAGTTGATGAATTCATTAGAATATAGAGAGACATATGTGTGATTTCTCATAAGGGTCTCTGGTAAATTTCACAAGATTAGAAGGATACTTAGAAGATTTTAAGAAAACTTTAGAGACATTACAGGAACTCCATTCTTTCATCATAATTATACTTTTAACAAAATTATTCTTATCCTTTAGGCAGTAATCACCAGTTTTCAATTTTTTTTTTTTTTGAGGAAGATTGTTGAGTAGGTTATGACAGTTTCTCAATTATAGTGACAGCATAAGAATCATGGAGATCAATGGAACAGGATAAAAATTCCAGAAATAAGTTCATGTATATAATATCATCTGAGTTTCAACAAAGATGCTGTGAATACACTATGGGGAAAGGGTAGTCTTCAAAAAATATTTATGGGGAAAACTGGATATCCACATGAAAAAGAATGAAATTGAACATTTATACCTCACACAAAAATCAATAAAAATAGATTAAAAATTTAAATGTAAAACCTGAAAATGTAAAATTTCTAAAAGAAAACTGAGAAGAAAATCTTCATGACATTGATCTTCGCAATGATTTATAGAATAGCATCCCCCAAACACAAATAGACAAATGGGATTGTATCAAACACAAAAGCTTCTCACATCAGAGGAAATAATCAGTGCAGGAAAAGGAATCTGTGGAATAGAAGACAATATTTGCAAATGATATATCTGAAAGAGATTAGTTTACAAAGTACATAAGGCACTTCTATAACTCAATAGCAAAAAATAAAATCACCACTTTAAAACTGGGCAGAAGACTGAAATGTACTTTTCTCTAAAGAAAAAATACGTGTGGCCAACAGCATATGAAAAAATGTTCATTTTCACTAATTATCCAGGAAATTCAAATCAGAATCACAATGAGTTATCACTTCTTACCTGTGAGGATAGCCACTATCAAAAATCAAAAACAAAACCCCAGAAAAATAGCAATTATTGATAAGGATGTGGAGAAATTAGAATCTTCATGTGCTGTTGGTGGAAAGGAAACAGTGTGACCACTATAGAAAATAATTGTAGTCTCCTCAGAAAACCAAAACACAACTACTATATGATCTAGCCATCTAACTGACCTTTATTTGTTCAAAAGAATTGAAATTAGGATCTCAAAGAGGTATATGCTCTTCCAAGTATGTTATAACATTAATCACAATAAACAAGATATACAAACAACTTAAATGTCCATTGACAGAGAAGAAATGGAATATTATTCAATTGGATATTATTACATTGCAATATTATTTAAAAAAGAGAGACATATAAATATTGCCATATATGACAACATAAATGAATCTGGAGGACATTATACTAAGTGAGCTAGTGCAGGCACAAAACTATAAATACTGAGATTGAACTTGGACGAGGTACTTAAAATAATCAAACTCGTACAAGCAGTATAGAGTGCTCATTGCAGGGGCCCAGGAGAATAGAGCAATGGTAATAGCAGAGGTGCTGCTCAATGAATAGAGTTCCAAGGTTCTCAATGACAAAGTTCTATAAATGTGTTGCACAATATCAAGCCTATAACTTAAGCCTATTTTGTGCTTGAAATTTAAGAGGCTATATTGCCTGAGAAGAATTTCTACCACAACAAACTTATTAAAAAATTAAAGTGACTCAGCAAGACTATTTTGGTTAAGTGTATCAAGGAAGATTATGTATTAAACTCCAGCTAAAATACATCTAAAAGAAGACAAATTATTTGAATCAGTATAGATAAGTGATCACATAAACTGCAAAACTTGTTGATGGGTGCTTACTTGCATGCTTTTCTTTTGGCCAAAGACCTACACATAGAGGGAAAAATATCCTGATGATGTGAAATTTTGATTTTCAAAATTCAATTCCATGCATACAATATTTTATGTTATACATATTTCTCAGGGTCTGTCAGGACACATAAATGGCAGACTTGTGGAAATAACTAAATATTCTGACTTTTTAATGGAAGCACAACATTCATCATACAGTTTTTAACCTTTCTATTTTCAGACATTTGACTTGTTTTTAGATTTTTGCTATTACTAGTGTAAAGCACAACTTCTATGGTTGCACATGTATTCCCAATAAGTTACTTTACTTTTTGTCTCTTTTTTAACATAAAAAGATACATTTACATCTCAGAACTAAACATTTCAATATAATATTTTAAAGACTTATATTTAAAAGCATTCAGGTCCAGACTTCCATATAATTAGACTAGAAATTTCTCTGTGTATTTGTGAAGCACAAGGACTGTTCATGTGCTATTTTTGCTATCCCATACTGCCTTCAACTCCATCATTAAAGAATCACTTTCTAAGTTAAAACACTGCTCCCTGCAGGTGTCTCTTTAAATTATTATCAATCAGTGTTCTGTTAGTAAAAGTTAATTTAGTAAGTTTTTCCCCTTGGTGGCACAGATAAAATAGAATTTTTTGCAAAGTAGAGAGGGGAAAAATTTTGGATTCTAGAGGGGGATATAATAGTTACCAGAAGTTTTTGAAGATTTTATTGGGAAGAGGATAGTATTTCTAATTAAAAGTGGAAATTCTGAAATGGAATGACTCCAGAAGAAAGAGTCATATGACATACAAAACAGATAAACAAGCAACAATCACAACACACTTTTGTCCATATATTTTACTGATATTTGCTTCTACTTCTCTTTGAGATAAATATTTAAAGAGATGGAAAGGAGACACTATTACTTGCTTTCACAGTAATTATCATTTAATATGGGTCAAGTAAAATAAATGCAAATATCACAAAACTCTACGTATCTACACAGGGACTATAGACAGATATGCCTACTTTGTCCTGTATTAGTAGTTAGTGTATTGGTAAACAGGTCTTCATAAACTAGCATTTTCTTCATTCTTCAGGAAGGTGATATTTACTGGATGCCCCATGCTCTACTTATTCCAGAATTGCTCTTTATATTTAATGTTACATTTGTCCTCAGGCCTTCTTTTCTTTCTTTACCTTAGTCTCAAAAAGTTCCTTTAAAAAAGACAAAATTATGTACTGGGTTCCAAAAACCTGTAATGTAGGAATCCAGACACAGAGACATGGTTTCATGGTTGCCCTCCAAAGATGAAGGAGGATTTCTTCAGACATCCAGGCAGCAATGTCAAATAACTCAAGAAGGGAATGACATCAGCCTGGCCCCCAACATACCTCTGGTGATATGCAGAGCCCAGAGAGAGCAGTTCTATGTTCTGAAGGAAAGAACCAGGGAAACTCTGATGGTCCAACAAACATCTTCCAATCCAAACCAGCTATGTGAAGAGGAGCCTCTGGTTAAAAATATCTGGAGAATGCCAAGAGAGTTACATCAGAAGATTAACCCAAGCACAGGTGCGGTGCAGGTCTCTGTACCTCTGCACAGGTTGCACACTAGTAAAGTTGGCCCAGCATGAGCCTCTTCAGCAAATTACTAGATGATACAAATCCAGAGATGAAGGAAAATAAAGGACTTCAAAGTGAAAACGCCGCCCTGTCTAAAGCTATATTGTGCGTTTGTTGAGACATACTGACTCCACATTCTCAATGTTTTATTTAGTATCTCCTTTGTTTTTGAGGGAACTTTTGTTGGAAAATCCCTCATGGAGTGAAGGAACATTTATGTGAAACTTAAATGATCTCACTGATTTTGCTGCTGTTTATTTTTCTTCCCTTAAATTCAGACAAATTACATTTAATACTTTTTATTGAAAAATATATGATTCTGTTTTTATGAAAAAAAAAAGACAAAATTTTAAGCCAGAATTTCTTGGTCCTACCATCCTATAAACCACCACTATTCAAAGATCCTTTATCACAAGTGAAAATTGATTACAGATTTGTGAATATTCTCTGATGGTTCTTTCCCATCACCAAATGACATTTGAACATTTAAATATTCTACTATTGGACTTATACGGCCACTGCTCTTTTGAAAAGGTTTCATGAAATAGCTTGCATAAAGCAAAACTCCTTCTGGTCTGTAGTGGCAATTGTATGTTTGCTGTATTTTACTTTTCCAGCTCCCCTTCTTCCTCCTCCACAGTAAAGAAAGTCCTCTTCCCAAGCACACCAAACATTTTATCACTTCCCAGATAATCTCCACTTTTTAAATTGGTGTTTGTTATATAACTTGGCTCTGCATTTTCTGTCACCTCCTACATTGACATGAGTAATCAGACCATTATAATATAAAGCCCTGTGTTATGATTTGGATGTGAGATGTCTCCCAAAAGCTCATGTGTGAGACAGTGCAAGAAGGTTCAGAGGAGTCTTGATTGTGTTGCAAGAGTCTTAACTCAATTGGTGATTTAATCTCCTTACAGGTATAAACTGAGTGGTTACTGAATGATAGGATATGGCTGAAGGAGGTGGGAATTGTGATGTGGCTTTAAGTGTATATTTGTATCTGGAGAGTGGAGTGTCTCTCTCTCTCTCTCTCTCTCTCTCTCTCTCTCTCTCTCTCTCTCTCTCTCTCTCTCTCCTTCCTAATCACTGTGATAGGAGCTGCTTCCCTCTACCACCCCTTTCTACCATGATGTTCAGCCTCATCTTGAGCCATGTGGAATGGAGCTGGACTTCTATGGATTAAGACCTCTGAAACCATGAATCCTCAAATAAATTTTTCCTCCTCTAAAATTGTTCTGCTCAGATCCTTTAGTCACAGCAAACAAACAAACAAACAACAACAACAACAAAAAAAAAAAAAAAAAAAAAACAAATCTGGCTAAAACACCCTGGGAGTGTTTTGACACTGGACTGCCAGTTTTGTAGCATTTTTGTCTGGTTTTGAAAGGTTGCACTTTGCTAAGTCCATGGGTGATGTAACTTAATCCGACACAACTCTGATAGAGTTTCTTGACACTGCTTATCTGATGAGGGCATAGCATATCTTACCTGCTTTTTGAAAACATCCTTAGTGCTTAGTATATTGTCTGATGCATAAAGTTGTTCAATATGAGTTTCTAAATCTAAAAGAAATTTGGAGGTTAAAACTGACGATATTTCTAATGTTAGTTTTCATGAAGGAAGAAAAAAAGTGAAGGATGGGAAACTTTAGAATAAAATGATATGTTTAAAATGAAGAAGTAAATTCTTGAGGTTATAAATGAGGCCCAGGTCATTCAAGAGTATATTAGGATCTTCTCTTAGAAGGAATGATAATCATCAATAAACTATTAGAGGGATAGAGACAGTCACAGGTATGATTCTGTTCCATTTGTTTCTCTCATCTTTCATTTTAGTAAAGGTGATTTATAATAAGGGCTAAAGAAAATAATCTTTTGAATCTTAATTTTAAATTGGCCAGACACAGTGGTACATGCCTGTAATCCCAGTGACTCTGGAGGCTAAAACAGGGTGATTGCAAGTTTGAGACCAGCCCTGGAAACTTTTTGAGATCCTGTCTCAAAGTAAAAAAATAAAAAAGGGTGAGGGGTTAGCTCAGGGGTGAAGTGTCCCTGAGTTTAATCTCTAGTAAATAATAAAAAAAAAGAAACAAACAAACAAACTTAATCATAAGTGGATCCACTGAAGTAAAGCCAAAGAAATTATGAAGATAACCATTGGCTCCAACTTTGAAGGTAAGAATCGTTTGGAACCTGTAATGGCTGTAGGAGTGAAGTGATCAAGAGACAAACTGAAGGTCATACCAAAATGGAAGTTAGCCATGCTGCCAGTGACATTAACAATGATGAAGAAACTGTGGTGGGGAGACAAAGAAACAAGGATAATGAAATCTTTACTGGACTGGACCTGTGAGAAGCTCAATACAATATATTGTGTAACCTAATGAGCTAATTGAGAGTAATTTTGTCTTGAAAGTAACATAAAGCAAGCTAAAAAGGTAAGATACATGCATATCAATAAATGCAAGAGTGACTGATAAAAAGAATAGTTTAATAGTTATCACACATAGCATTTATTGCACCTTTGTATACATGCATAACATGGTACTGAGCATTATCTGCTTTCATACAATAATGACTCTGTGAGGTAGGTGCTTTTTATTATCTCAATATTACAACTCAGGGATGCAAGGACCAGAGACTGAGAAATTTGCCTCTAATCACACAGTTACAAAGAGACAGAGCAGGAATTTGAATATCGCAATGTATCCCAAACTTCATGTTTTCAATAAACATCATTACATTCTTTCTTTCTTAGGCAAATTGACTAATATTTCTTCATTTATTTTTATTTGTTCTCATGGTCATAATCACATTTTATGTTGACTTATAGTTGGACATCTTATGAAATTGTGTCCAACCATTCAGCAGTACAGTCAAGCATAGTTGCTGTGCTCTTGCATGGCTGAGAGTTTGTTTTTTAACATTAAGTTATTTTCATTTGAATATTTTTATCTTTATAAATTGAATATATAACTGTCCATCTTAACTAATATTTGAACTGCTATAAAGTCACATTAATGGATTTTTATTTTTCTTTTTATCTCAACATTTATAATTTAATGAATTTATTTTTAAAAAGTCTTGATTTGTGCAATTAATCTGTATTTTTAAGTTCATTTTTCATTCCAAAGTTTCTCTAGGACTAATTATGTTGTGTGTGTGTGTGTGCATGTGTGAGTGTGTGTGTGTGTGTGTGTGTGTGTGTGTGTGTGTGTGTTTGGAGTTAATAAGCTCAGATACTAGGGGGGGAAACAGTGGAAAGATTACACCACAGATAATTAATAAAAATCAATTAGTTTGTTAATGAGCACTCTGTCTGTACCCAAGGTGGCAGAAACCAGCTGGGGGAAGGAAATCAGGATCCCTGAATAGGACATTTAGAATGCCCCAGTCCTGCTGAGAATTTGAGAGGAAATAACTGTAAGAAGCACTCCTTGGGTTAAAACTGGCTAAATTTCCTCTTGAGATTGCAATTCCTCTAGCTAATAAATCTAGTAAAAAAGTGATTCACCTTTAGTGTATGCCATAAAGCATTTTCTGAGGCCTTAAGTACATTGCTCACTGCCCTGTATTAAAAACAAACCCATAGTTGTAAATGTCAATGACTAAGAATATTAGAGCCCTTGCATCTTTCTTATGTTAGTAGAAAAGCTTGAAGCACCCATTTCCTCTTCTATGACTTTTACATTATATTTATATAAATGGCAAAAGTCAAACATGAGCTGACAGGGAAATACAATATCTGTCTTCCAATGGTCCTTGGACAAAAAAAGAAAAGAAAAGAAAAGAAAATTCCAATGATGGCAGTTAACCTTCATAGAAAGTTTTTCAGAACACACATTCTTTTCATTGTTAATTATATCTGTGTTAATACTATTCTTTCTGTGGTATATGTAATTATGGATTATTTATGGGAATAATGCAGAAGATGTGATTTACTGAAAACAAGTGAAAAGCTTGGTATAGGGTAACCATTTAAAAACTATTTTCGTTTTATATACCACCGCCCCCTCCTTTTGAAGAAACGAGGAACAAAACTGTAAGAATTCTGGTAGACTCAGAAATTTCATACAGATTTGTATATATATTTTACTGCAAATAGGTTGTACAAGTCTCTGGTAATGGTCGTGAACCTCAAAATGGCTGTGAAATAGCCTTCATTTTGGAAAAAGAGTACAGTCTAAAGGATGTTTCTGCTATAGAGAACCATAACAAGCACTTCAATCTTCAGTGAGCTGGATTAATAGTATGGAACAAGATGTATGACATTTCTATTGAAAATTTTACCTAATAACTCCCTCTGAATATGAGTGAGAGTCCTAGGGGAAACTATTATTGATTTAACTTATTCAACTAGTAAAATTTCATAGATAACACATTTCTTTAATTACCTGCAAAATTTCTAAGTAGTGAAATGAAGAGAGACAGCTCACAGATTTTCAGGAGGAAAAATACACTGAAAACAGAGAAATGACTCTAAGTAATTTTGGATTATTTTTAGTCAATTAAACATGTTAACCTTTTTTTCATCTCAAATATGTGTTTATACACTTATTTGGCCCTTATAATATGCCCAACTATATGCTTAGAAAGTGCATTTGTCCAGTGAATAAAAGTGACATCTACATTCATTTAAGTAAATCAGATTATGATTTCCTTAGTAGCACTCTCTTAATATTAAGATATTTCCTCTTTTTTCCTATAGTACATTTTTAATTTCCTAGGAGGCTTCAGTAATAGTCTCAGTTCCATGACATTACATTTCTTTAATGCACAGGATTTTTCAAATGTTCTAGCTTCTGCGTACATATGAAATATAACTAACTGTGCCTTTTTCTCAAAACATGATGAAAAATAAATAAGTGCATCTTATATTTATTTTCAGAACCTAAAGATGCTCATACACACAAATGAGGAAGTAATCTGTGAATAAGTGATGTTTTAGAGCACATGAGTTGTTAGATTTATCATCTTCCATTTAACTTTGGATATTCCATCATTAAATTGAATACCATTCTCCACATTCATTAACTAGATGTATGCCTTTTTCATCAACCAAAAATAAGCAATTTTTTTCCATTGCTTAATTTTTGGAAATAATATGAACACTTCCCCTCCAAATAAACAAACAAACAAACTGTCCTGACCCCTACGATGATGAGAGTGACAATCTAATCTAGAAATGTATAACCCCATGAAAAAATGACAGAGGTGCTTCAAATTTATTATCATAGGATTAAAATTTGTATAGACTGTTAAAATTTTAACTTTGGAAAGATTACATATTTTTTGGTCTTTTTATATAGACCATATCTGATTTGACACTTTTTCTTTACAGTGAGGAGATTGAGGCCCTAATTAACTTATTGATAATGTTAAACTTATGATGGAACCAATAGGCTCTGTTCTCAGAATGCTGAAATCTAAATTCTAGCTCTACCACTAATAAGTGAGTAGACTAATTAACCTCTCTGTATCTTACTACTTCTTCTCAAAATAATAATAATGTGAATATTTATAGGGTTATGATTATGACAGGTTAGTGGCTTTTTGTTTATCTGTTTCAAATCACAAATACCATGTACACAGTAAGTTCTAGGTAGGTGTTTGAAAATAAATTATTTAATCTTGTTAATGCACTAACAACATATAAATCCTCCCTTTGAAATGCTGTCAATTGGTAGAGATGATAGAAAAAAGTATGTATTCATTCGTCAATAGTAGATGTTGTCTTGTTAATTTAACAAAATATGGGACCCTTAGAGCTTGTCCTGATGAATGTTAGGTATTGGAGATTAAAAAGACTAAGTCTCTGCCCTCATAGAATTATATTCTAGTTGAAAATATAGAAACATGCATATAAATACATAGACAAAATACAAGGGTGATTAGAGCTATGAAATAGTGTTGAAGAACCAATAAAGTTTGACTTCATTGAAAGGTTTCTAGGGGTGCTGGATGTATTACTAGAAATATTTCTAGTGAATACAAAAGAAGATATATCTTGATTAGTGCAAACAGAAAGGGAAGATGAGACTGTTGCTTCTTCAACTTTGCTTGCATGCGTGCCCATTTAGAGATCAGAATAGAGAAGAGGCCTACTGTGAGATGTTCTAAGGCTGTGATATTGGTCATGACAAAAGGAAAGGACAGCACAAGGCTGAGTCACACCATGCACTCACATGCACAGCTTCTGTTCATATGTGGCCATTATCACATCTCCTCCATTCTATTAAATTAAGTAAGACACATGTCCAATCCTAAAATCAGTGGGGATCAATATAGTATATATTCCTCTCTCAAGAGGCACTAGAAGTCACATGACAACAAGCAGGCATTCTACCTGCTCATTGAAAACAAGGGAATGAAAAACCATACTGATTGGGTAAACTCAATAGTTAAGAAATCAAGTTAGACTCATGAAATGAGTTCATAAAATAGCAAAATGATAATAAGAAAATTTTAATTATATAAAGTTTCTATTTCTAATTTTTGAATATGTATTTGTAAGTACTGATCTTACTTTTGCTTTATTTTTTGAATGTTTACTATATTTATTTTAGAAAGGAAGAAATAGTCACAGAAACTAGCATTGATAATTAGTGCTGGACTTCTATATTAAATTACCCTTCATGATTATGTGGATCATTTCAAGTTCAATTTAGTTGATATAACCAAAGTCAATATTAATACTGTAAATATCATATGCTATTCTTATCCCATGCTAACATGAGACACAGAATAAAATTTTACAAAGGAAAATATTGTTATAATGGATTTCAAGATGTGAAGGCCAGCTGGCTCATTTCTACAGAAACAAGCAGGTCACTAAGGTCCTAATGGGTTTATTATAATTTGGATTCATTCTCAATTTAACATTTCCATAAATTCAATTTTAAAAGTTACTCAATTATTATTAACTTCTCAAAGTCTGCCTTGAATTTTGTTGTGATCAGTTAAACTCATAAAACACTAAATTATAAGCCAAAGTATCCATTTATTTATTCACAATATACTAGTCACTTATATATGATGATTTTTCCTAATGCTCAAAACTACACAGAATAAATACTGTATAAAAGAACAGTTTGTGCTGAGTACCAAGTTAAAAGAAGTAAGATGAGATTTTTGAATTGCTATAAACCTAGGTGAACTTGGCAAGATGTCACTCCTCTCTAAAGATGATTTTTATCACTACATCCAGCAGCAGGCAGATTCATATCACCCATTCCAGATAGAGTGAATCAGGATTTCCAGAGGTGAGATCAGTGTCTCAGATTATTTTATTTTTAATATCAGGGATTGAACTCAGAGGCACTTAATACCTACTCTTTTTTATTTTTTATTTTGAGACAGGGTCATGCTAAGTTGTTTAGGGACTTGCTCAGTTGCTGAGACTGGCTATTGAACTTTCGAACCTCCTGCATCATCCTCCTGAGTTGCTGGGATTATGGATGTGGGCCACCCTACCCAGCTCAGATGATTCTTACCATGGAATAAAATTTGGAAACTTTCCTATGATGAATTAGCTCTTGCTCCCTAATTCTCCTTTTCAAATATAATTCAAATAGATTTATGACTTATGTTAGTAGGTTGCTAATGTTAAATTTTATTTTAATAATTTTTTATTCCTGAGAATTATTGTTCATTTCTAAAAACACTTCTTAGCTCCTATGAAATAAGTATTATTTCTGATTTATAAAAACTTTATGAAGTACCATAGTCTCTGCAATACCACATTTATAGCCAATCTACTGAGTGGTTATTTTGCAGATGATTGATCTTATGTATGATGAATACATGTTAATAACTTTAATATCAGGTAAATTTTGTGTAAACTGTCTTGGAACAGGCTGTATTTCATTAAAGTATACAATCAGTGAGCTAAGTTGTGCATCCAAAGTAATATCCCAAATCCATTCCTCTGGATGTTTTTCAAAACTCATGATTCCTATTTTTTAAAATGTAATTTGGAACATGTGCTATTACATGGTACTCCCAATGTAGTTAGAGCTGTATTCCAGAATAAATGTAGAAATGTGTGTGTGTGTGTGTGTGTGTGTGTGTATTCTTCTGTTGTTGATTCAGACCAATTTTTTGAGTCAATGTTGGGATAGAATCCGATGTTCTTCTTTAAGTGTGGAGGATAACAGGTAAGAAATTGGATTGTATGGGGCTGGGCTTGTGGCTCCGGGTTGGGGTTGGTATAGCATTTGCCTTGCATGTGTGAGACACTGGGTGAGATCTTCAGCACCACATAAGAACAATTAAATAAAAGAAAGATATTGTGTCTGTCTACAACTAAAAAAAAAAGAAATTGGATTGTAAACTGATAATAACAATGATTGATGGAATAAGAGATGTGAAATGCATGCTGTCATGTGTTAAAATTTTCTTCCATTTATTCATTCACAAAAAATATATACATATTTTATATATATTATATATATGTATATATATATACATACATATATATATATATATATATATATATATATATATATATATATATATAAAGTCTTCACTTGGGAATGTACTGTGATTCTATATATTCATATTATCTTCTTTTGTATTAATGACATGATCTGAAATACCTTTTTATTTTTAACTTGAAAAAATTCCCTTAGTATAGGAAAAATACAGAAATGTCTCACCTGGGATCTCCAGCTTACACCTGGTGTATCTTTTCAAGTTTTATCAGGATTAATGAGCTGAGACTTTTCGTGGTGACTTTACCATTGGGTCAGAGAGACTGGGGAAGCCCAAGGGTCCTATCCCCTGTACTGATAGCAAGAACAGTAGCAGGTTTTGCTGAAATTGATTATGAATGTCTCCAGCTACTGGCAAAGCTGAAGTATAGGTTGTCCATATCCATGTGAGGATAGTATAGGAATTAAAATGAAGGTAAGACTTAGGAAAGGTAAAGTGAAAGATTTGCTACTAGACTACTGCTTTGATCATAAAGATTCAAACATATCTATCATCCTACATCTGTTAGAGAGTACTAAAAGGTTAATGAAGCTTTGTACCTTTTTGGACTTAAAACTAAATTGCCAAGTCAGCAAATATGAACAATTTTTGTACTAGAGACTATCCTAGGAAATTCTCAGGGTGAGAAGGATGTGATGCCTTCACTATTTCAGAACATTCAGTATCTTAAAACTGTTCTACACAATATTGAAGTTATTTCAAATGAACTATGTAGAGTTAATCCTGTTTAAAAAGTAATTGGGAAGCCTCAAGAAAATCCCTTATGTGAGAAATCAAGACACCATAGTACTATGATCTATATACAATTTACAGACCTTTGAATTAAACACTCACCATTTTCATATTTTCAGGGGACAACTGCTTCACAGCAGTCTGTAGCATAAGGCTCACATCATAAGATCATGCATATAATAGTGACACTGCCATGGGTTAAATGAGCAAAGCTTGAAGTATTATTTTTTTTAAAAAAATTGAAAGGTTGTGGCAGTAATAAAAAGGTTGAATGGTAATGCCTCTAATTGAACAGTAAGGCCTCTTTCCTATTAAGTCACTCTTTCATCTGTCTTTTTAATTATTTCATTATCATTTTGTACTGCAGTTCACAATGAAATGACCATTTGTGTTTAAGTGAAAGCTAATTATTAGGACTGAATTATTGTGCAGTTTATTGATCCCTATGGTGGATTAAGGGCTTTAAGTTCGTCTAGACAGAATAGTTAGCAAAATGACAAAAGGAAACATATAAGACCCTTGGGAAGAATCCCTATGCTCCATAAGCAATTAATGCCTGCCAGGTAATGGAATTTAAGTTTATACTAAATCCAGCAGAGCTTTGACATTTCAACTGCCTTATAAACACATTAGTCTAATGAATTAAGACTTATGAATTGTGTTTAGACACAAGTAGGAATAGTAAGCCCAGGGTATTTTTAGCCGTCCATTGATTGAAGGAAAAATAGATAATTTTCTCTCTGAATTTGATGAAAAATGAAATGTGTTCCTCTTTGTGTTTATCTCTGCTCATTCCACTCTGTTGATAAATGTGTATTAACAATTTCTATTTCCCAAAGAACACTAATCTCCCTTATGAATGTGAAAAGTATGCAGTGATAAAGCAAGAAAGAAAAAGAAAAAAATATATACATATGTATATATAACTGCTGAGTAAGAAGCCAAACATCCCATTCATCTCAATCTAGTGCTGGGCAAATTTAAATGCAATCTGTCATTATGGTGATAAGCAAGTCCCAGCCTAGGCTAACCGTACAACCTCTTGCTGTAATTTATGAGAACAAGGCCTTGAGTGGATTTTGAGAGAACTAGCTCCATCTTTCAGTTATGTTACTGTTCTCCAGAAGTGCTCTGTGTTCAAATTTTATTAACATGGCATAAGTAAGAGTTTTGGGGAAAGTTTTTTTTAATATGTTTATTTGTCTTTAATTAATTGTTTCATTTCAAAGTTACAAAAATAAGAGAGAAAAAGAGATCCCATGTCCCCTTTCTCAGTTTCTCTCAGCAATGACATCTCACCAAACCATATTACATTATCACAACCAGGGTATTGACATTGGTACAGTCAAAATATAGAATATTTTCGTCACTATAGGCACTCATGTTGCCCTCTTAAAATTATTCTTCATTTTCAATTATGATTAATAATCACCTGACATAGAATTTATCCTCTTAACTTTTTAATGCTTTAATTTGTTCTAATTAGTTATACATGATAATAGAATGCATTATGACATATTGTACACAAATGGAAGACAACTTCTCCTTCCTCTGGCTGAACATGGTGTAGAGTCACACCAGTAGTGTAATCATACATGTGTATAGGGTAATAATTTCCATCTTATTCCATCATCCTTTATATCCCCACACCCCCTCCCCTTCCTTCACTGTCCTCTGCCCAATCCAAAGTTCGTTCATTCTCCACACCACCACCTCCCTGCCCCCAATTATGGATTAGCATCTGTTTATCAAAGAAAACATTCAGCCTTTGGTTTTTTTGAGTTTGGCTTATTTTGCTTAGCAATGATATTCTCCAGCTCCAACCATTTACCTTCAAATGCCATAATTTCATTCTTTTTTGAAGCTGAGTAATATTCCATTGTGTATATGCATCACATTTTATTTATCTATTCATCTATTGAAGTGCAACTTGGTTGGTCCCATAGTTAAGCGATTGTGAATTGAGCTACTATAAACATTGATGTGGCTAAGTCACTGTAGTGTGCTGATTTTAAGTCCTTTGGGTATAAACCAAGGAGTGGGATAACTGGGTCAAATGGTGGTTCCATTCCAAGTTTTCTGAAGAATCTCCCTATTGCTTTCTATAGTGGTGGAAAAAGCTATTTTTGATACCAATAAAGATTTTGGCAACAGTTCTAGAAAAGAACTACAAACCCATTAAGAGCAAGGTGGTGTTATTGATGTTGAGTTTCAAGTATTTTTCTTTCCAATTTTCATTTTCAGGCTTCCCATAAAAATCCTGTTTAGTATACCAACCATGATTATTTATAGACAAACAAAATACAGATATTTGTTATATGCAATAAGTAGCTGATACATTTTACTTTTCTAAACTTCTCTGAATTTGAAGTAATTTCTTAGCCATGAAAATCTTGGAGAACTTTTAAGAACAGCCTTCTTTGTGTTGAAAATGTGTATAAAGTCAAGGACTATTCAATGAAGAGACATCTATACCAGAGTTCCAGAGGCATGTTTAAATATTAAATTATATCTGTACAAAGTATACTTTAGGTGTTTTATTGTATAAGTCTGAATTAAATTGAAGGCATTCCTATGCATAGGAAATAATCTATTTAGTAAACTGCAAAAATTTTTGCTTCTACTGTATTTATGAAAAATTTTATTGCTTGCATTTGAAAATGGCAAAGTATCTAGTTTTATAAACAAACTAAAGTTTTTACAGGAACTGTTATGTTCTTTTATTGTATTTAAAGTAGATTAATCAGTGAAGTATAAAGTTGAAGGATTAAACAGACTGCATGTGCTTAAATACAAAACACTAATGGGGAATCTTGCACGAGGCAATATTTGTTATTATGAAAATATAATAAAGAGATAATTGGTGGGTTTCTCTTTCTAGGAAAAAAGATGGGTTTACTCAGCTTAAGAAGTCAAATTAATGCCTAGGGAAATAGGGCACCTTTATTATATGTAGACATGGTGCCACCTACGTGATAGTCATTTGATATTCAAGCCTAAAATGAATATGCCTTATATTATGCCTTTATATGGCTAAAGTCAAAATATGATCTAGAGAAAAGCATTCAACTACTTATATGCCCAAGGATACGAATATTCAAATATTGATTTATAATACATTTGCAGGATTGAAGGACTTCATTTTTTCCCATATTTTTCATTTGTTTTGAAGAAAATATTGTC
Source organism: Marmota flaviventris (assembly GCF_047511675.1). Lineage (NCBI taxonomy): Eukaryota > Metazoa > Chordata > Mammalia > Rodentia > Sciuridae > Marmota > Marmota flaviventris. Next base: position 91,548,316 of record NC_092502.1, on the reverse strand, counting down.
TCTCTTTTAATGAAAAAGTTGTAAAGTATTTTTTGGAAGGCTTAAATTTGTTTTGAATGCATAAAATATTTTCTAGAAGTTAGTGAAGGACCTCAAGGACCCAGGCCCCACATTAGGAAATCCAGCCCCTATGCCTTGAAGCTGCAGGATGCTTTCTTACCCAAACCCCATGTCAAAGCCCCACCAGCTGCCCATAGCATTTCAAGTGTTGCACAAAGTTACCACAAGATGTTCTATGTAGATAACCCTAACAGGCCCCCTACCACAAAATGTTCCTTTCAGACAGCCCTACCAGCTAAACTTGAGAACTAAGTTTAAAAACAGGAACCAAGAAGGGCAAGGTGTAACTTTAGGGTTTTTCCAAGAACAAAAAGTCGAAAAACAAGTTTACCCCCTAGGTGACCCCCCTGCTGGATTCAGAGGAACCAATAGAAGGGCTGTTGCTGTGCTAAGCTAAGAACTAACCCACTTGTACCCTATAAAAGATCTGTATCCCAAAGCCCGGTGTGCCAGTTCACCGAAGCTCCGGCTGAGGTTTCGCTGAGCACCCGCAGGCGCCTGTGTGACAATAAACGCCTCCTGCTTTTTGCAGCCAGTGTCTCGTGTGGTTCGTTCCGGGTTTTGGATCTGTGGATCTTTCATTAGAAGTAACAGTGTAAGAGAATAGTACCAATTAACAAAAAATAAATTTTGAGAATTTTACCCATGATAGGTGTGAATAATTCAAAGTCAAGTATATTATGTTTTCTAAACTTAAGAGTACAAATACTTGTGTTATTTATCTACAAGCGTAAAATATTACTTCAGATTTTAGCCACTTAAGATAACAAATGTATATTATTTCACAGTTTTTGTGAGTTAGGATCTGGGTACAGGTTAGCTGGGTTACTCTGGTATGAGGAATCTCTTGAATTTTCAGTCAAGCTGACAGCTAGAGATAGGATTGTATCTGTAACTTGGGTAGTGGAGTGTCCTATTTTAAACCTTCACATGTGGCTATAGCAGGGTCTGGTGTCTTGCTGGTTGTTCACCCAAGGACTCCCTCTGTTCCTAGCCACGGGGGCTTTTCCAAAAGGCAGCTGAAAACATGGTATCTGGTGTCCCTCTGATCAAGAAAGAAAGTGAACACCCTAGATGAAAGCCATAATCTTTTAATAGCCTAATATCAAAAGTGACTTGCCGGGGCTGGGATGTGGCTCAAGCGGTAGCGCGCTCGCCTGGCATGCATGCGGCCTGGGTTCGATCCTCAGCACCACATACAAACAAAGATGTTGTGTCCGCCAAATACTAAAAAATAAATATTAAAAAATTCTCTCTCTCTCTACCTCTATCTCTCTCACTCTCTCTTAAAAAAAAAAAAAGTGACTTGCCATTTCTTTTGCTATAATCTTTTGTTTGGAGTGAGTCCCTAAATTCAGATACACTCAAAGGAAATACTTCTCATGCTTATGCACACCAAGTTGCAGAGATTATTATGGACCATCTAAGAGGATGCCTACCTCCAAGCTTATGGCCAGAGAAAAGAGATAGGCAAGTATTTTAGAATAGTATTGTGTCACAATCAAAGTGTGCGTACAGTGTGGTCAATGGAGGAATATGTCCACTGATTAAGTGTTCAAAGTCGACTTTGCATTAGCAAGGATGTTCAAAAAAAAAAAAGTTTGGAAGTAGCCAGCAGCATATGGGGGCATGGCAGAAAGAATAACTTCTTATGGAGGTATGGGAAGCTTGAACCAAACTGCACATAGATTGTTATAGCTGAATAGAGGAGGCTCTATCCTATTACATCAGGAATGGCAAGGACTTGGGTTTCTATGGGGGAGATGACAGGGAAGAATCTGATAACTGAAACTTAGGATTTGAACATTATCTCTAAAATTAGGGAAAACTTTAATAATATATGCCTTCTCAACCTTGTATGTAGAAAGACCACCCTGGAGACAATGAAAGTGAAGCAGTAAAAAGAGATTAAGGGGGGAGCTGGAGATGTGGCTCAAGCGGTAGCACACTCGCCCGGCATGCGCAGGGTGCTGGGTTCAATTCTCAGCACCACATAAAATTAAAATAAAGATGTTGTGTCCACCGAAAACTAAAAAATAAATATTAAAAGATTCTCTCTCTCTCTCTCTCTCTCTCTCTCTCTCTCTCTCTCTCTCTAAAAAAAAGGAAAAAAAAAAGAGAGATTAAGGGAACATACCTGAAATAGTCACAGTGAGTAATGTGGTATGTTCAGCAAAAGGATTGTAAGTATGATTGTTATTGAATATGATGGTTAGTTTGTTTATGGAGTTATCTTCGTTTAGGGCTTGGAAGTTTAAATAAAAGGAGGCTGAATATTGGAAAAGATTATGAAAGGATACTGGTATAATAAAACATTTCATATTGTATAGACAAGTCTCTTAACAGTAAAGTATCAGATGTTGTATACCTAGTGTGATGTGCACTAATATTAAAAATGTTAAACCTGGATACATTGTATGTCTTTATTTAACTTCATTTTATAACTTTGTTCTATAGAAAGTACAATAACTTCAGTCAACTTCAAAATGTAAAACTATTAGGGAGGATTTCAAAGACTTAGCTTTGGGCAATCATCCAAGTGCTGAATGTTGGTAACTCTGCTTAGTATACATAAAAAATTCTTGGAAATAAAGAAATTGAAATTATGTCCAATTCAAACTCTACTGTCATGTATACCTAAAAAGAACAAATTAAAAAATTAAAATGCACCCACTTCCTAAACTGTAAGTTCTACAAATCCATAAATAATAATAACATAAATTTCCAATTACCTTGTTAATTGCTAAATTGAGCCTATTCCTCAAAGTATCTTGACTTTAATAGTCCCTGGAATGGAGTCAAACCAAAATAGTACCATGCTGTTGTTTTAGTCAGCTTTATCACCACTGTTACCAAAGACCTAAGAAGAACAACATCAAAGGACAAGAACAACAAAAAGAGTTTATTTGAGGCTCACAGTTTCAGGTGTCTCAGTCTGTAGATTGCCAATTCACTGCTCTGTGCCCAAGATAAAATGGAACATCACAGGGGAAGAGTGTGGTAAAGAAAAGTAGCTCAGGATACGGCGACAAGGAAGCAGAGAGCTCCACTTATCAGAGACAACATATAAGCCCCAAAGGCACACCCGCAGTGACTCACTTCCAGCAAATTACTGTACTAGTTAGGTTAAGGCGCTCATAACCCAATCATTTCACCTCTAAACTTTCTTGCATCGTCTCATACATGAGCTTTTGGGGGACTTATTACAGTTACCAAATAATGGCCGATGACAAAAATGCCCTCTATGAGTGATGCCACCAAGATGGCATCACAGGATATCCCGGGCTTTACTCCACTCTACTGATGGTTGGTTGAAGTAGCAACTCCCCACAGACAATAACAACTTGGTGAAAACCCCACAACATGGGAGTAAGACTGCGTCACCTGCATGTTCCACAAAACTGAATAAAAATTCATGTTGGAAGGGTAAGAGAAAAGTTCTCATTTGCACCATTGTTATTCCTTCCCCAAGTCAGTTCAACACCACACAGAGAGAAATCCTCATGGCCCATGGCTGGTACAGAGGCAAGGGATTTCAGAGGAGGCCAACAACCAGCTTCCTTAGTATTCTGAGAGGCTCCCTAAGAAGGCCATTCTCAGCTCACAGAGAACTTAGGGGTAAACTAAAGAGCTACACCACCCGGGGTCAGATAGAAACAAAGGGAGGAAGCAGAACCTTCTGAGACCAGTGCTTTGACTTTAGAAAAAGATCTGTGTACCTGCCAGCAGTGGCATTTGATCAGAGATACCAGCCAGCAGCATAGCCCACCCACTAAGCTACTCTGGTCACTCCTAGAAAAGACAGGAAGTATTTGCTACTTGAGTTGAATCCCTAAACAGCCACTATCCAAGTCTAGCCTCAGTCCACAACCCACAAACCTCCTAGGGAGATTATAACAAAGATATACATAAAGATCAACTAGCACTGTCTGCCCCCCCAGGGAGGGAGAAGAGTCTCCCAATGAATTTTGACAACAGTCAGGCACTAATTGAGCCATATATAGGAGTTTGAATAGCTCTCCCCAATGCCTCAGAGATTAACCCCAGTCCTCACCAGGAAAGGCTTTACCAAGACTGCAAAGTACAATAATAAGCAGGCCCCAGATCAGTGGCATCTGAGAGTTCAGACAGTACTCCCTACAGCCTCAAAGCCCTCCCCCAGACCTCAGTGACAGAGGAACATGACCACCACACTGCATGACAACACCAAGCTGGGACTAGTTGTGACATCCCTGGGAGGTTAAACAGTGCTCACTGCAGCCTCAAAGCCTACTCCCAGACCCTCCCCAGACAGGGACACAGACACCACAGGGAATAAAGACAGTAAGCAGGCACCAGTTCTTCCACACTCGGGTGTTAACCAGTGATCACCTCAGCCTCAAAGCTTCCTTCCAGACTCCATCTAGGGCAGGAGGCAAATCTCACTAAACATTTCAACAGAGTATAGCAGTTAATCTATCCATCCTGATCCACTTAACCATGGGTCCCCTGCTGTAACTCTCTCCAACTGCTGAACTAAAACAGGGATGCCTTCTGGCTGAGGAATACTCCGTGGCCTCCCTGCATCAGAAGCAATCACAGTGCTCATCCCGCAGCTCAGCCTAATTGTAGAGCTCAACCAGTGGTATTGCCAAGTAGCAGAACATGCCCTGCTGCTCCACCTGAATTCAAAGCAAAGGCAGCATCCTGGTCATCAAGGGAACTTGAAAGTAAGCTGCTATGCCTGCATCAGGGCATTAGCCATCAGACAGTTCAAGATCACAGGCTAGAATAAACAGTGAAGGTGTTATTTATTTATTTAAAAAAAACTACAGAAGCCATGATCCATTTTTCCACTTATGGTCACTTAGGTCAATTCCGTATCCTGGCTATTGTGAATAATGCTGCAATAAACATGGGAGTGTGGGTATCTCTTTGACATACTGATTATATTTCCTTTGGTGATATACCCCATAGTGGAATTGCAGGCTCATATGACAGTTGTATCTTTAATTTTTTAGAACACCTCCATACTGTTTTCCATAATGGTGGCACTAAATTACATTACCATCCACATTGTGTTTCTTTCTCATACCATCTTCATCAATAGTAATTATATTTTGTATTTTTTTTTCCCAGGGGCACTTTACCACTGAGCTACATCCCCATCCCATTTTATTTATTTAATTTTATTATAAAACAGTGCTTCACTAAAGTGAAGAGGGTGGCCTCAAAGTTACAATCCTCCTATCTCAGCCTCCCAAGTAGCCGGGCTTGCAGGCATGTGCTATCATCCCAGGTTCTCTTTTTTCTTTTGATAATAACTAATTTTAACTGAAGTGTGGTGACATTGCATTGTGGTTTTGATTTTTATTTTTTCCTGATTATTAGTGACCTATAGTATTTTTTTCATTCAAATTGGCCATTTGTAGCCTCCGTCCCTGTTTTTTTCACCCTGGTTCTGTGTTGAGCCATTAAATCTAAGGTCTCAAATATGGGTCAGTGCTCCATTCCTAGCTACATCTCTGTCCTTGTCTTATTTAATTTTGAGACAGGATCTCACTAAGTTGCCAAGGCTGGTGTTCTGCCTCAGCCTCCCATATATGGAATTGTAGATATGCACCACCAGAATCAGCTCTTTTGTATCTCCTCTTTTGGGAAATGTCTATTCAGATCTTTTACACATTTTAAAAATTATTATTATTCTTACTTAGTGTTTGAGTATATACTATGAACATTAACTATTTATCAGAGATGTAGTTTGCAAATATTTTTTTCCTGTTCTATAGTTTGTCTCTTTACTTTGTTGACTGTGTCCTTCGCTATACAAAAGATTTTTAGTTTAATGTCACTCCATTTGTCTCTTTTTTGTTTCTGAGGTCTTATTCTAAAAACTCTTGCCAAATTGAGTGTCTTGAAAGATTTCCTCTAGGCTTTTGTCTAGCAATTTCATAGTTTTTGGTCTTACATTCAAGTATTAATCCATGTTGATTGATTTATCTCTTAGTATATGTCCCACTTTATACACAAGTGCACATTGTAAAACACTATTATTTGTAAAGTAATTGATATCTTGCATGTGTCCAGGAACTTATCTATTTCATATAGGCTTTGTTAGTATATATGTAAATTCCACTGAATGAGAAGATTTTCAATCTCACTTATCTTGGTGGTGCTACTCATGAGTATTTCCTTACATATTTGATATTTCTGTTTAGTTAATGAATAAATTTTTAGACAATTATGCTTTCTGGTGCATTACATTATGTGGAAAATCTTGTAAAGAGGACATCATTATATAATACTTTTAATATAATTTAACTGATGTATTGTTTAACTCATTTATGTTTATTACCACAACTGATAAATTTGGATATTTTATTCTCTTTTATTCTTTACTATTATGCTTTATTAAAACTGTCATATATGACTAATTAAAACAAATTTTAAAATAAAAAAATAATAATAAACATACATATCAAGGAACATAGCAATGATCTTCATGAAGCAGAAACTTAAGAAGATGCAAAAAGAAAAGGCATAAGCACAATAAAAGTAAGACTGTGACACAACTTTTCTGGGACAGTAAGAATATCAAAATATAAGTTGGGATGTAAAAAAAAAAAGCCTATTAAACATTCACAATTTAAAAGATTTTAAAAATATAAATCAAGCACCACTGAGAGTATATATATATATATATATATATATATATATATATATATATTTTTAAAATGAGGATATATCAGTTAATAAAAGAAAACCTCATTAAATTTATTAAGATAAAAATATGAAAAGTTATTATCTAATCACTGTAAAGAAATATTAAAGTTACTGGGCGTAGTAATGTACACTTGTAATCCCAGTGGCTTGGGAGTCTGAGGAAGGAGGATGACAATTTCAAAGCCAACCTCAGTAACTAAACAAAGCCCTAAGCAACTTAGCTAAACTCTACTGCAAAATAAATATAAAAAGGGATGGGGATGTTGCTTGGTGGTTGAGCACTCCTGGGTTCAATTCCCTTTACCAAGGAAGAAAATATATATTAAAGCAAAAATAAGTAGCAAAATAAAAAGAAATTCATACAAACTCTTTTTACTTGGATATTAAATTTTCATTGAAGCAGTTGTTGAATAGAATATTACAGTATCTCTAATGAAAAAATGACATTAAAGCACCACAATTTCTCTTTCCAAAAGTTAAACACTAACCAAAGCATTATTCATAACATAAATACTGAATTACTATTAATAAAATATTTAACATAAAGTGATTAAGAAGAGGTAATGGAGTCTTCTGAAAATAAAGAAGAGATGATATAAAGATAAAAAGTAAAAATAATAAATTAAGAAATAGAGGGGCTGGGGATATAGTTCAGTTTGGTAGAGTGCTTGCCTCGCATGCACAAGGAATCCCTAGCACCACACACACACAAAAAAAAAAAAAAAAGAAAGAAAAAGAAAAAGAAAGAAAGAAAGAAAAACTGAAAATAATTGGAAAAAATCTGAGTTCTTTGAAAAGAGTAAATAAAATAGAACAGATAAAGGCAGATTAGGCAATTTAAAACAGATTAGGCAATTTAATCAATTTAATCAAGAAAACCAAAAGAAAAAGGGTTAAAATACACCAAATAAAAATTACAAGGAAAAATACATAATGAGGCCCAGAAAAAATAAAAAAGTAGGCAGATGAGACTATTTTCACATATATCTACAAATTACTTCAGAAACTTTAAAGAATTATATAACTTTCTAAGAAGATATAATAAACCTGATGTGATTATGGTAAAAAAAAGAAAATTAAACTAGACAAACTTCCATAGAATAACAACACAACTATTGTTACTTCTGATTCCAGCCCACAACCTCTCAAAAGGCACCAGGAAAGGAACCAGTGGGAGGAAGGAGAGAAGGGAAAGGGAAATGGATAAAAAAAAAAAAAAAGAAAGAAATGATAAGACTTTATCTACAAGAAAGCCTGGCAATGACTATTATAATAGACACCATTGACCTAGAATTTTCTGTTCCAAATTTTCATTGACTTTTTGCATCTCAGTTTGTGTTCATCAGAAAAAAAAAAAAGAACAAAAACTTGATATTTACGTATGAGATTCTGCAACTTCTCATTTATGTCCTATAACAAATCTAAACTACCTAGTTCTACATCAGTCACAAATATTTGTTCATTGACTACTGCTGAGAAGGAAATGAGCCAGGTTTTTTAAGCACAAATAAAGTGGCATATAACTGCAAAGAAAAATTTAAGAAGGTGCCAGGAAAAAATGTTTTCAAAGTGAAAATGCCAATTCTGCAGAAAATTAGATTCTTCTAATTCTACCTAAATAGTTTCAGTATACAACAAACTAAATATAGCTCCAAATATATTTTAAAGAAAGGAGAAGACATTGATACATAGGTAAAATGTTTATATGATACACACACACACCAAAAAAAAAAAATACAAAACCCTGTAGATTGGTGGAAAAATCTTAAATAAAATATTAGCAAGCTTAGATTTAGAATATTAAGAAATAATAAATCATGACAATCATGACTAAGCTTATTGCAAGAAAATAAAGGTAATTTAATATTATGAGATCAATAAATATAATTAACACATTATTTTATGAAAGATATCTTGTGGTCAGCTCCATTAATGCTGAAAGGGAATTGAACACTATCTAATACTTATTTCTTATTGAAAAGAAACAAATAAAACAGTTAATGGAAGACCAATCAATAGATACTTATTTAATACAGTAATATATATACACACCTCATTCCATAGTCAGCATCTTTTTAAAATGTGGGAACATTAGGCCCATTTCCAACTAGGGTCAGGATTAATAAATTTATATATCATATCACCAATATGATTTTATTGGAGGTATTATAGGTGCCAGTAAATGTAATCAGAAAAGAAAAAGGAGAGGTGTCAGCCCTGGATAAAACAATAATGATGATAATAATGATGATAGTACATATCTTGTCACCTTGTATAATGAGTGTATCTAGGAAGATGAAGAGTACTCACTGGGTTAGCACAATACCAAATTAATATACAAAAATACCTTTCTTTTACCAAGAAATAAGACATTAAAAGAAAAATGGAGGCGAATACTTTTATTTGTTTTTTTAATTTTTTATTGTTGGCTGTTCAAAACATTACATAGTTCTTGATATATCATATTTCACAATTTGATTCAAGTGGGTTATGAGCTCCCATTTTTACCCCATATACAGATTGCAGAATCACATCAGTTACACATCCATTGATTTACATATTGCCATACTAGTGTCTGTTGTATTCTGCTGCCTTTCCTATCCTCTACTATCACCCCTCCCCTCCCCTCCCCTCCCCTCTTCTCTCTCTGCCCCCTCTACTGACATTCGTTTGTCCCCATTGTATTATTTTTCCCCTTCCCCTCACTTCCTCTTGTATGTACTTTTGTATAACTCTGAGGGTCTCCTTCCATTTCCATGCATTTTCCCTTCTCTCTCCCTTTCCCTCCCACCTCTCATCCCTGTTTAATGTTAATCTTCTTCTCATGCTCTTCGACCCTACTCTGTTCTTAGTTACTCTCCTTATATCAAAGAAGACATTTGGCATTTGTTTTTTAGGGATTGGCTAGCTTCACTTAGCATAATCTGCTCTAATGCCATCCATTTCCCTGTAAATTCTATGATTTTGTCATTTTGTAATGCAGAGTAATACTCCATTGTGTATAAATGCCACATTTTTTTTATCCATTCATCCATTGAAGGGCATCTAGGTTGGTTCCACAGTCTAGCTATTGTGAATTGTGCTGCTATGAACATCGATGTCGCAGTGTCCCTGTAGCATGCTCTTTTTAGGTCTTTAGGGAATAGACCGAGAAGGGGAATAGCTGGGTCAAATGGTGGCTCCATTCCCAGCTTTCCAAGAAATCTCCATACTGCTTTCCAAATTGGCTGCACCAATTTGCAGTCCCACCAGCAATGTACAAGTGTACCCTTTTCCCCACATCCTCGCCAGCACTTGTTGTTGTTTGACTTCATAATGGCTGCCAATCTAACTGGAGTGAGATGGTATCTTAGGGTGGTTTTGATTTGCATTTCTCTGACTGCTAGAGATGGTGAGCATTTTTTCATGTACTTGTTGATTGATTGTATGTCCTCCTCTGAGAAGTGTCTGTTCAGGTCCTTGGCCCATTTGTTGATTGGGTTGTTTGTTCTCTTATTGTCTAATTTTTTGAGTTGTTTGTAAACTCTGGATATTAGGGCTCTATCTGAAGTGTGAGGAGTAAAGATTTGTTCCCAGGATGTAGGCTCTCTATTTACCTCTCTTATTGTTTCTTTTGCTGAGAAAAAACTTTTTAGTTTGAGTAAGTCCCATTTGTTGATTCTAGTTATTAACTTTTGTGCTATGGGTGTCCTATTGAGGAATTTGGAGCCCGACCCCACAGTATGTAGATCGTAGCCAACTTTTTCTTCTATCAGACGGCGTGTCTCTGATTTGATATCAAGCTCCTTGATCCATTTTGAATTAACTTTTGTGCATGGTGAGAGAAAGGGATTCAGTTTCATTTTGTTACATATGGATTTCCAGTTTTCCCAGCACCATTTGTTGAAGATGCTATCCTTCCTCCATTGCATGCTTTTAGCCCCTTTATCAAATATAAGATAGTTGTAGTTTTGTGGATTGGTTTCTGTGTCCTCTATTCTGTACCATTGGTCCACCCGCCTGTTTTGGTACCAGTACCATGCTGTTTTTGTTACTATTGCTCTGTAGTATAGTTTGAAGTCTGGTATCGCTATACCGCCTGATTCACACTTCCTGCTTAGCATTGTTTTTGCTATTCTGGGTCTTTTATTTTTCCATATGAATTTCATGATTGCTTTCTCTATTTCTACAAGAAATGCCATTGGGATTTTGATTGGCATTGCATTAAACCTATAGAGAACTTTTGGTAATATCGCCATTTTGATGATGTTAGTTCTGCCTATCCATGAACAGGGTATATTTTTCCATCTTCTAAGATCTTCTTCTATTTCTCTCTTTAGGGTTCTGTAGTTTTCATTGTATAAGTCTTTCACCTCTTTTGTTAGGTTGATTCCCAAGTATTTTATTTTTTTTTGAAGATATTGTGAATGGAGTGGTTGTCCTCATTTCCATTTCAGAGGATTTGTCGCTGATATACAGGAATGCCTTTGATTTATGTGTGTTGATTTTATATCCTGCCACTTTGCTGAATTCATTTATTAGCTCTAATAGTTTCTTTGTAGACCCTTTTGGGTCTGCTAGGTATAGAATCATGTCATCTGCAAATAGTGATAATTTAAGTTCTTCTTTTCCTATTTTGATGCCTTTAATTTCTTTCGTCTGTCTAATTGCTCTGGCCAGTGTTTCGAGAACTATGTTGAACAGAAGTGGTGAGAGAGGGCATCCCTGTCTTGTTCCAGATTTTAGAGGGAATGCCTTCAATTTTTCTCCATTCAGAATGATGCTAGCCTGAGGCTTAGCATAGATTGCTTTTACAATATTGAGGTATGTTCCTGTTATCCCTAGTTTTTCTAGAGTTTTGAACATAAAGGATGCTGTACTTTGTCGAATGCTTTTTCCGCATCTATCGAGATGATCATATGGTTCTTATTTTTAAGTCTATTGATGTGGTGAATAACATTTATTGATTTCCTTATATTGAACCAGCCTTGCATCCCAGGGATGAATCCTACTTGATCATGGTGCACAATTTTTTTGATATGTTTTTGTATCCGAGTGGCCAGAATTTTATTGAGGATTTTTGCATCTAGGTTCATTAGAGATATTGGTCTGTAGTTTTCTTTCTTTGAAGTGTCTTTGTCTGGTTTAGGTATCAGGGTGATGTTGGCCTCATAGAATGAATTTGGAAGTTCTCCCTCTTTTTCTATTTCCCGAAGTAGCTTGAAAAGTATTGGTATTAGTTCCTCTTTAAAGGTTTTGTAAAACTCTGCTGTATACCCATCCGGTCCTGGGCTTTTCTTAGTTGGTAGTCTTTTGATGGTTTCTTCTATTTCCTCAATTGATATTGGTCTGTTTAGGTTGTCTATATCCTCCTGACTCAATCTGGGCAGATCATATGACTTAAGAAATTTATCTATGCCTTCACTATCTTCTAATTTATTGGAGTATAAGGATTCAAAATAATTTTTGATTATCTTCTGTATTTCTGAAGTGTCTGTTGTGATATTGCCTCTTTCATCCCGTATGTTAGTGATTTGAGTTCTCTCTCTTCTTCTCTTCGCTAGCATGGCTAAGGGTCTGTCGATTTTGTTTATTTTTTCAAAGAACCAACTTTTAGTTTTGTCAATTTTTTCAATTGTTTCTTTTGTTTGGATTTCATTAATTTCAGCTCTGATTTTAATTATTTCTTGCCTTCTACTTCTTTTGCTGTTGTTTTGCTCTTCTTTTTCTAGGATTTTGAGATGAAGTATGAGATCATTTATTTGTTGGTATTTTCTTTTTTTAAGGAATGAACTCCAAGCAATGAATTTTCCTCTTAGAACTGCTTTCAATGTGTCCCATAGATTCCGATATGTTGTGTCTGTGTTTTCATTAATCTCTAAGAATTTTTTAATTTCCTCCTTGATGTCTTCTATAACCCATTGATCATTCAGTAACCTATTGTTCATTCTCCAAGTGATGTATGCTTTTTCCTTCCTTCTTTTATCGTTGATTTTCAGTTCCATTCCATTATGATCAGATAGGATGCATGGTATTATCTCTACTCCTTTATATTGTCTAAGAGTTGCCCTGTGACATAATATATGATCTATTTTTGAGAAGGATCCATGTGCTGCTGAGAAAAAAGTGTAACTGCTTGATGTTGGGTGGTATATTCTATATATGTCAATTAAGTCTAGGTTATTAATTGTGTTATTGAGTTCTATAGTTTCCTGATTCAACTTTTGTTTGGAAGATCTGTCCAGTGGTGACAGAGGTGTGTTGAAGTCTCCCATGATTATTGTATGGTGGTCTATTAGACTCTTGAACTTGAGAAGAGTTTGTTTGATGAACATAGCTGCACCATTGTTTGGGGCATATATATTTATGATTGTTATGTCTTGTTGGTGTATGGTTCCCTTGAGCAGTATGTAGTGTCCCTCTTTATCCCTTTTGATTAACTTTGGCTTGAAATCTATTCTATTTGATATGAGTATGGATACTCCTGCTTGTTTCCGAAGTCCATATGAGTGATATGATTTTTCCCAACCTTTCACCTTCAGCCTATGTATGTCTTTTCCTATCAAATGCATCTCCTGTAGGCAGCATATTGTTGGGTCTTGTTTTGTGATCCATTCTACTAGCCTGTGTCTCTTGATTGGTGAGTTTAAGCCATTAACATTTAGGGTTATTATTGAGATATGGGTTGTTCTTCCAGCCATATTTGTTTATTTATGTTACTAAACATGGTTTGTTTTCCACTTTGATTATTTTCCCCCCTTTAGTGTCCTACCTCCCACTGTTGGTTTTCATTGTTATTTTCCATTTCCTCTTCCTGTAATGTTTTGCCAAGGATGTTTTGAAGAGATGGTTTTCTAGCTGCAAATTCTTTTAACTTTTGTTTATCGTGGAAGGTTTTAATTTCATCTTCCATCCTGAAGCTTAATTTCGCTGGAAACACAATTCTTGGTTGGAACCCATTTTCTTTCAGTGTTTGAAATATGTTATTCCAGGATCTTCTAGCTTTCAGAGTCTGTGTTGAAAGATCAGCTGTTATCCTGATTGGCTTACCCCTAAATGTGATCTGCTTCCTTTCTCTTGTAGCTTTTAAAATTCTCTCCTTATTCTGTATGTTGGGCATCTTCATTATAATGTGTCTAGGTGTGGGTCTCTTATGATTTTGCACATTCGGCGTCCTGTAGGCTTCTAGGATTTGGGGTTCTGTCTCATTCTTCAAGTCTGGGAAGTTTTCTCGTATTATCTCATTGAATAGATTGCTCATTCCTTTGGTTTGAAACTCTGTCCCTTCCTGTATCCCAATGACTCTTAAATTTGGTCTCTTGATGTTATCCCATATTTCTTGGATGTTCTGCTCATGGTTTCTTAACAGTCTTGCTGAGCTGTCTATGTTCTTTTCAAGTTGAAATACTTTATCTTCATTGTCTGATGTTCTGTCTTCTAAGTGTTCTACTCTGCTGGTAGTATTCTCAATTGAGTTTTTAAGTTGGCTTATTGCTTCCTGCATTTCTAGGATTTCTGTTTGTTTGTTTTTTATAACCTCTATTTCCCTGTATAGTTGATCTTTTGCTTCTTGGATTTGTTTATGTAATTCATTGTTGAAGTGATCTTTCATTGTCTGATTTTGCTGTCTGATGTCTTCCTTGAGACTCCAGATCATCTGAAGCATGTATATCCTGAATTCTTTATCTGACATTCCATCTGCTGCAGCTATTACCTCTTCTAACGTTGAGTTGACCTGCAATGCTTGTGGTCCTTTCTTTCCTTGTCTCTTCATACTGTTCGCGTTCCTTTCTACTTGGTGAAACTGTTGTGCTATTGAATTTTCCCCCTATATATTTATATTGGTCTTGTATAGTTGCAAAGTCTCCCTCGCAGACGCGGGCGGCGGCTCTGCCCCTCCTCCAATTGGGGCAATGTACCTACCACGCCGGCAGGCCGCTGGGCCTGCTCTGCCGGTCGGTAGCAGGTCCGCCGACCTTGCAGGCGCGGGCGGCGGCTCTGTCCCTCTGCGGGCCGCTAGGCTTGTTCTGTCGGTGGTCGCAGTTCTGCCTACTTTGCAGGCGCAGGCAGAGGCACTGCCCCTCTGCAGGCCTCTGGGGCTGTACTGCCAGTGGGTCGCAGGTCCGCCTACTTTGCAGGCGCTGGGGGGGGGGGGGGGCGGCCGCTCTACCCTTCCTCAGGCCACTGGGCCTGTTCTGTCTCTCGGTTGCAGGTCTGACCTGTTCTGATGGTGGTCACAGTTCCGTCTACCTTGCAGGCTCGGGGGGGAGGGGGTGGCTCTGCCTCTCAGCAGGCCATTGCTCCTCTTCTGCCAGTGGGTCGCAGGCCCGCCTACCTTGCAGGAGTGATTGGAAGCTCTGTCCCGCCGCGGGCCACTGGGCCTTTTCTGTCGGTGGTCACAGTTCCGACTACCTGGCAGGCGCGGGGGGTGGGGGGCGGCTCTGCCCCTCAGCAGGCCGCTGGGCCTGCTCTGTGTTTTGTCACAGTTCCCTCTACTATCGAGGCGAATACTTTTAAAAGGAACAAAAATATAAAATACATGGGAACACAAATAAAGAAAGTACAAAATTTAGAAAGAATTAAAGCACAACTGGATATCACAATAAGAAACTTGAGTATGATTATACCACAAGGAAACCCACTATTTTGTATATTTAATATACATCAATAAATAAGAAAGAGTTGAATGCATGGCAATAAACTGATGTGGTATGCTATCTTCCAGAAATGCTATTGAGCTGCACAAAACCATAAATCTGTCAGTCATGCTATCACCACTGTGAACAATGGATATTCCATAGAGTTCTAAATTAAGATGGTGGTTGCTCAGGTGTATTCAAAGCAGTACAAGATGAAAATATCATAAATAAAAATTCATTGAATACCTCAAACCTATAAAACACCATATGCAACCCCATCATAAGTAGAAAAGCACCTGTGCATACATATTTTTTAAAATTTGTGCAGGGATGGTATGGAGGAAGCTCCGTAACCAAAATGACGCACGAGGTGAAAATATTTTCAACTGTTTTTTATAAACAATTATTTCCATGTAAATAATGAGTTCTTTGAAATTGAGAGAAGATTAACAATAGGTTAAAGGGCAATAAATATGAGAATCAACACAGCCATATCAATGTTTATAGCAGCAAAATTCACAAAAGCTAAATTGTGGAACGAACTTAGATGCCCTTCAGTAGATGAACAAATGAAGAAAATGTGGTATATACACAGAATGGAATATTACTCTATGATAAAAAAAGAATAAAATCATGGCTTTTGAAGGTAAATGGATGGATTTGGAGACTATAATGCTAAATGAAGTTAACCAATCCCAAAAAATCAAATGCTGAATGTTTTTTTTTTTTTTTTTTTTGATATAAGGAGACTAATTCATAATGGGGTTGGGAGGGGGAGCATGGGAGGATTAGATGAACTCTAGAAAGGGCAAAGGGTTGGGAGGGAAAGGGAGGAGGCATGGGGGTAAAAAAGATGGTGGAATGAGATGGACATCATTACCCTGTGTACATGTATGAAGAAACGAATGGTGTGAATATACTTTGTATACAATTAGAAAAAAAAAATGAGAATCAACTCTGAGAAAAGAAAATAACCCTTAAAAATATGAGCACATATATAACATCACTTACATAAACAACTGTGTAAATAAAAATTACACTAAAATACCATTTCTAATTTGGAAAAATCGAACAAAAATTAACACATAAATGAGTAAAGAAGACCCAAAGGATTGATTCCATTACGTACAATAAAGAAATGTTTACAGTTAGAAGGAGATTGGCAAATCTACCTTTGAAGATTGGCAAAAACCCAAAAGGATGACTGCATACTTTTTAAGCAAAGCTTTGAAGTACAGTTTTTATGTGCTGCTGATAAGCATAAAAAAAATGCACATATCTAATAGAAGATAATCTGGCACTATCAAAAAAATTACATATTCATTTTCCCTTTGACCAAGGAATTCTACTTCTTGGACTTCACCATTTGTAGAAACTTCCATGCATATGAAGCGAGATATGCCCAAGGTTTTCCATGTGACATATTCACAGGAACAAAAGACTAGACACCAAAAAATGCCCATCATTACAGCCTATCTGAATAAACTGAAAAATACTAAAAAAAGAAACATTACAAAAGGAGCTGTGGAGAGTATTCTGCTAGTGTGATTATCAAGTGCAGAAAATTTTATTTTTTAAAATATGTAAATAATGTAAAAATTAACAAATAAATGTTAAATTATATATATATATATAATGTATATATGTCCATACATATACATATATAGATAGATAATGTATGTGTACATATGGATAAATATAGATGTAGACTATATAATTATCTGGAAAAGAAAAAAGAGAACCTTAAGATAAGGCAAATAGGCAAATATTATCAATAAATATAGGTGGTATGAATGGGAATATGCACTACCCTATCTTTTTGCTGTTTCTATGTTTGATATAAAGAACTTAGCATGAGTTTATTATTCACCCAGTTTCGCAATCATATAAACATAATATGAATTTTCTAATTACATTATTATTACATATAAATTTACATTAACTTTTTGCATTTTATTCTGATTTTAATGGTATCAGCTGCAATTATTTAAGCATCATTTTGTTTATTATTTTCAAAACTCTTATGAAAACACTTTATTTTACAGTTTTTAGGTTTTAAGCATTTTAGTTTTCAATAGTTATTATAAACATTTCTTTTCATATCTTTCATGTCTTAAAGTTAGGTTTTCATATGAACAATTTGAATATTAACTTCCCTTATGAATAGAATTTTTAAATTTCTTCTAACTATAAACATTTGTTTATTATACTCTAATGAGACTAATGAGATCAGTACCTTGGGTTCTCTTTACACATTTATTTGTTAATTTTTGTTTGATTTTTTCCTCTAGGACGCTTTTAGGACTATATTTTCTTATGGAGTTATAAATATTTTTCAAAGATTTAAAAAATTCATGTCATAATCTGTATTTGTTTCCCATTGCTGTAAAAAATTACCAAAACTGTAATGACTTTAAACAACACATTTTTTTGTATACAATTCTAGAGAACAGAACTCTAAAATAAAGTCTCACTGGGCTAAAACCAAGATGAGTTGCGAGGGCTGGCTCCTTCTGGACGCTTCATGAGAAAATCTGTTCTTTGCCTCTTCCAGTTTCTAGAGGCTGCTGACATTCCTTGGCTTGTGGTCACATCACTCCATCTTTGCTTCCCAGGTCACATTTCCTTCTCTATGTCTATAGCCCAATATCCTTCACATCCCTTTTCTAAGAATATTTGTGATCACAGTTTAGCCCACCCACATAATACAAGATAATGTGCCCATCTAAAAAATTAATACTATCATTTCTGCAAAGTTCCTTTTACTATATAAAGTAGACATTTACAGAAGAAATTAAGACATAAATATCTCTACACGTCATCATTCAGCCGACCACACCTTTAAATTTATGATCCTATTATAGGATATGAAATATATTTTTCTTGATGTTTAGGTCATTTTTAAATTTATTTTAATCAAAAGAATTTTATCAACATCATTGTACATTTTGTATATTTTTTTCTAAAACACTAATAAATCTTCATTATTAAATTGGGTTACTTTTCTCACCTTCCTTAGTTTTTAATCATTCTTTTTTTTTCTGCATTCTGGGTAAACTTCTCAAATACCTCCTTCATATCACTAACTTGATTTTCTTTAATCCAATCCAATTGGGAATACTTCCAATGTAGATTTTTATTATTCCAATCTTATGCTGCCAGTCCCCCTTTTATCTTAACTCAGTACTCTCCTTAAGTCTTCTTGCTTCTGCTTCGTATAACTCATTTCCTCTTGCATTATTTTGAGGACAACAAGCTGCTACTTGCTAAAAAAAAAAAAAAAAAAAAAAAGGCAGTCTATTTTTCTTGTGAAGGTTGTTTTCAAAGATACATTTTTTCTTTTTCCTCTGTTAGGCATAATTGCCTCTTCTTTACACTGCTGTAGTAATTCCTACTAGTATGATTTGTCTTGAATGGGCAGAGTGTCTGTCCTTGGGCTAGATGCTAAGTCTCACAGCTTCAGTTACTATTTATTTGAATGGTAGGTGGTAGGTGATCCTCTTAAATCTCAGTCTGAAGCACAAGTCTAAACTTGATTTGCAATTCGTAGAGTAGTTCTATAAACTAAACTTGGATCATCTGCTGCTTCAATGCTAAGCTTCTCCTGTTCCAATATTCACTTACTGTTGGAATTCTTCTTTGTACATAAAAAGCTATATTCTATCTAATTCCTTTAGTTCTTCCCAATACTACTACTTGCTTTTTGAGTCCTATGCTTCTGAACTTATCATTTGGATCAACATAGTTATACTTAGGTAAAAGCGGGAGAGAAGCCAATACATACTACAGATAGGGTTGCTCCCTGTGTTCTGAATATTTTCACGTGTCATGTCTCATTTGGGAGATTTATTTTGGTCCAGAATGTGGATTGTTTTGTATGCAGTACAAGGATGTTTTGTAACTATATTATCATAAAGAATTCTTACCTGATTAAGGTTCATACCCTTTCTTTGGTTCACTCTGAGTTGTTGTTGAATCTTCATGAGTACTTTAATTAGTAGGAATAATCTCATATGTATCTTAGCGATAGCATTTTAATCTAAAGTCTCAATATTTTCTAAAACTTTCTGTTCTTTCAAATAGCAAATGATGATTTTCATTTGCTATTTGAAAGAACAGAAAGTTTTATTCTCTTTCTTTGGGCCATAGAGTAGAATTTCATTACCTCTTCTGAAATAATGTTGTGGAGAAATTGTTTTGTATTTATAATCCTATCATCCTCCCTTCCTTCCTCCTTTCTTCTTTCCATTTATCCTTCCTTTTCTTGCTTTCAAATTAAAACATTTAAATTGAAACACAGTGTTTAAAAGTGCCTCTGACTTTTCCTTGACTTCATGTACTGTTTAACTGGGTATTGGTCAGATCTTCTTTTGAATTTCAAATTAATATGCTGCCTGGTTTTCAGCATCCTGTAAGCATTTGTCTATTGTGACAAATATATACCCTTATAAATTATCTATTTTCAGTGCTTGTTTTGTGACTCCAAATACAGTACAATAAAAGCTTCTATTCTCAGCCTCTACCCATAAGTGTTTATATATACATCATATAAATTGTTCAGCTTCAGATTAATTTCAACAATTAAACCAATCAATAAAAGTTCGAAAGACAACAAAAAAAGTTCACATTTGGGGGCATTCTACAATGTCAAATTCATAACAAGATAACTATTTTTAAAATATAATTTAAAAGTGATGGCATTTTCAAATATAAAACCATTATTATTATGGATCAGAAGAATAAGTCCAATGTGAGAAATTTGCTGAATCTCCAAATATGCTGAGCTCAAAGTATGGCAACAGATGGTCTTGAAATATTCTATTACTCTGGGGTAAATGGAGACTATCCATGATACATATTTGGTATAGTTTAGATATGTAGTGTCTCCCAAAGTTCGTGTGTAAGATGATGCAAGAATTTTAGAGGTCAAATGATTAGATTATGAGAGGTGGAATATAACCAGCAGATTACTCTATTGAAATGTCTTAACCAGTTGTAACTGTAGTCTTGCAGGATATGACTGGAGAAAGCAGGTCACTGGAAGCTTAACTTTGGGGTTTATATTTTGTCCCTGGTGAACAGGACTCTGCTTTTTGACAGTCAGGTCCTTTGTTGTTTTCCTCTACCACACTATTTCAACATGTTATTCTATCCCACTATGGGCTTAGAGTTATAGAGTCAGCCAGCCATGGAATAAACCTCTGAAACTGAGAGACAAAATAAACTTTTCCTCCTTTAAATTGTTCCTGTAGGTCTTTTGGTCATAGTGATGCAAAGCTGACTAAAGTAGAAATTGGTACTAAGAAGTAGAAATTGGTACTAAGAATTGACATCATATCTGTGATTATTCTGTCTATGTGATTCAGAAGCATTTGGAGCTGATTTGGGGGAGGAAACATGTTGGAACATTTATAGATGAAAGCTGGAAAAGCATTAGAATGTTGTAAGCAGAGCTTAATAGGTGATTCTTGTGGAAGCTCAGAAGTCTGGAATGCTGATAGGACTGTGGGTAATCAAGACTGAGCTCATGAGGTTTCAGAGGAGGAGAAAGAGGACTTTATTTGAAATTGGACTAGAGGCCATTCATGTTACATTCTGTAAAAGAAGATGTCTACATCATTGCCATGTCCTGAGACTTAGTTTAAAGATGAATTTTAAAGTGATGGGTTGATTAATGTCATGGAAGTAATTTCAAGGAAGAACAGCATTCAGATGTTCACATGTATGTTCCTGGAAGCTTTTTGTTATTTATGTGGATAGTAAGGAACAGAATGCAGGGAAGAAAGATTTGAAAAAATTGCAGTTTGTTCAGAAAAGCATGAGTAAATGGGCTAAGGAAGGTGTGGTTGGTTCAAGAGATCATAGCCAGTAAAGATTGTCTAAGTAATTTAATCAGAAGAAATAACAAAGATGGATTGGGAGCACCACAGGAATTGGAGACATCACATTTGTCTAAATTTCAACAATGTGAAAATAAAAATTTCTTTGAGACCATTGAGGCACCCTTCTTGTCCAGGGGGCTTAGGAATTTGTTTCAGTGGGTTCAGCTGCCCAAGCACTTAGAAGTTTCTGCAGTTATAGTGAGTGGCTTAGCCACTCTGCTCAATGGCAGACATTGACATCAATCATATGGTTCCAATTCTGTGGAATTGTAGGCTACTTTGATTATAGGTACATGGAGGCATCCACTGAGATTTCAGAGGATGGCCTGGGAGGTCCGGCAAAAGTGTAACAGTTTTGAAATCCATGTAGATGTAGGTCACTCATGAGAGGGTGATACATGAAGGTGTGAAAAAAACAAAACAAAACTGAAGCTGCAGTGGAGATCCTTAAGATTAATAGATTCTAGAAACATGGACTATTTACTAAGGAAAGCTTCTTGAATTGAGTAGAGCAAGTCAACATAGAGGCCATGTGTGTTGCAACCATCAAGGCCATAGGGACAGAGCTACACAAACTCTTTGGAGGGAAAATCCATCAGGATACCAAGAGCTGTAGACTTGTTCGCCCAGCTGAATTTTGATATTGCTTTGGTCACCTCCTTTATTTTTATGCCTCTATTTCTCCTTTCTGGAATGGAAATGTTTAATCTGTGTCATTACATTTTGGGTATATGTGACTTGCTTTTGATCTTTGCAGGGGAAAAATTCCATAATTTTGCCTTGAATTTCAGATGAGATTTTGGACTTACATTTTTGGGTAATCCTGGAACTGTTAAACCTATGGGGACTCTTGGAAATGTGCTAAATATATTTACATTGTAAATTATACACAAGCTTTTGTTTTTTGCTTTCCTCTACCACATCTTTTCACCATGATGTTTTGTTTCACTTTCAGCCCAAAACTATGGAGTCAGTTGACCAGAGACTGAAATTTGAAATTGTGAGCCAAGCAAGGTCTAGAATCCATTTTTCAGCTCCAGATGTTGAGGCATCATGAAGATGAATTTAACAGCAAAGGAGCCTTTCTGACCTGGCTGATTCCTGGATCACAGTTGGTACTATCCCTGAGTTCCTGTGTATCCAGAATCTGTTACACTGGCAGCTGCTGTGGTAGCTCCTTGATTCCAACATGCCTCCAAAATAATAGTGCTTATCAAGTAATGGGTGAGTTGAGTATTATTCTGGATGTTAGACTTAGAACACATGTTTTAACCCCTCTAAAACTTTGTATTATCAATAAATTTCCTAAAGTACTTTTTTTTCTTAAAACACCTGGAGATCTTTATGAGATGGGAATATGGTTTGACTATCTGACATATCCTGGTTTGAAAGCCATGATTGTTTGACATGAGCATCAGAAATAGGAAGGTCCCTGGTTCACTAGGTAAAATAAATGATAAAATTATCATCTAGGAATTATTTGTAAAGAAGAATATCTTTAAGGTTCATCTTTTGTGGACTAAGTTTTCTACTTCAGATTAGTGATGGGAGAATGAATAATACGAGGGTTGGCTCTTTCTCGGTGCATAAAGATGATAAAGAAAGAATTACAATTTCATGTCTTGGCAAGGATAGAAGACAAGGGGTTTCTGCAAGTGCCCTAAAAGTAATTCTTATTACTTATAATTGAAAGACTTATTCAACTGAAATTTGATGCATAATTAGAATCTGCTGATTAATGAATTTTAACATAAGTTTAATTTGCAGCTTTGCTAGATACCTTATATAAAACTCTTTTATGGGGAGAGAATTGGATTCTGAAAATTAGAACAGGGACATTTTAATTGTAGTTGAAATATCTAAGTCCAAACACCAAAACTCCAGTGAGCCTCCTTGAAGAGCAAAAGCTGACTTCTATAATTGATGAGGTTTGTCCTTTTTTGAATGGAAACGCAACACTTAGGAAATTATCTTTCAAAGGCAATCTGAAGTTCTTCATGCCCCAAGCTAACCAACTCTCATTACTTTCAGAATCTATAGCTCAAATCAAGTGTCACATACATTTATATTTTATTATTGTAAAATATGCAGGTAATAAGAAATATGGAACAATGATAGCATTACTATGAAAAATATAAAAATTCATAATCAATTACATGATATATAGGTTCGAAATTAGTAAATAATAAATGTAAAAATAGGAAGAATTACATCAGTTAAGTAAAAAGTAGGAAAGTAAAAAAAGAAATGAACACAGGTCATTATAGAGAAAAATCACAAAATACTATAAATTTAAATATACCAGTGATCTCAACAAAAGTCAACATCAGACTAACATAAAAAGATAAAACTGGGGCTGGGGTTGTGCCTCAGTGATAGAGCACTTGCCTGGCACATGTAAGGTATTGGGTTAGATCCTCAGGACCACATAAAAATAAAATAAAGATATTGTGTCTACCTACAACCAAAAAAAATACAAATTTAAAAAAGATAAAACTGTAACCTTAAACTAACACAATATAACATATAATAAGAGATAAATTATATCTAAAACCCAATATTATAGAAGAGCAAAGAAAAACGATTGAGAAAGTTTGGATAATCCTTTTAAAACAAATACTAAACATAAAAAATAAAAGCATAAAAATATGAAATGGACAAGCTAATGTCAGATAAATAGATTTTAAGGGTTGGGCATATAGTTCAATGCTAAAATGCTTGCTTTGCATATGCAAGGCCCTGGGTTCTATCCCCAGTGCCACAAATACATAAATAAACAAATGAATAAACAGAATATCAAAAGTGAAATGTTTGTGTGCTTACAATTTAGATCAAGTCTGTATCAAATAAAACTGAAAGAATTAAAAGTAAAAATATCTCATCCAATTTAAAAAGATAACTTTAACATATATCTACCAGAAACTGATCAAATATATTAAAAACACAGAAGTATGAAAGAATATTTGAAGAATGTAAAGGAAAAAGAGGAGGCAGGAGCAGTGGCACACACCTGTAGTCACAGTGGCCTGGGGAAGAACTCCTGAGACAGGAGGATCACGAGTTCAAAACAAGCTTCAACAAGGACGAGGTGCTAAACTCAGTGAGACCCTGTTTCTAAATGTGGTGTGGTCGAGTGCCTCTGAGTTCAATCTCCAGTACCATCTCCACCAAAAAAGAAAGAGGTGTAACCCTTCACAAAACTGAAATTATACAATATTTTCAAGTCACTACATAATATTTATTTTAAAAAGTATATGTAGTGTAAAAGAAATAATTTTAAAAATGACCAAAATATAATCAATCTTATTGGAGTAAAAAAATTAAATTAGAATATAATAACAATATGAAAACAAATAAATTTTTGAATGAAAATATTTATTTTCAGTAAAAGTAATAGTTATAATAATATCAAAGACTAAGGTCAGAAACAGTATAGTTTACATTCTGCACTTAAAAATACTCTGAAAAATAGATCTTTTTAACCTCATTTGATGGGTCAGGAATTGGAAGATGGAAAAAAAAAGGAAGATCTGTTCCAAAGTCAAGCAATTAATAAAAGTGGTCACAGGAAGAAATTAAATGTCTGTTGACTCCAAGTTTTTGCACCATAGCAATAAGAATAAAAATAGCCATATGTTATGAAATCAATTTTTTTAATATTTATTTTTTAGTTGTAGTTGGACACAATACCTTTATTTTATTTATTTTTATGTGGTGCTAAGGATCGAATCCAGGGCCTCGCATGTGCTAGGCGAGCGCTCTATCACTGAGCCACAACCCAGCCCATGAAATCAACAGTTTTAAAAATATATTTTTAAACTTACAAACTTTATTTTTATAGTAATTTTATGGTCACAACAATATTGTGCAGAAAGTAGTTTCCACACAACACCTGTCCCTATACATGTGCTACCTCTCCAACTACAGGAATCTCATACTACAATAGTGCACCTATGTAATTGGACATCATATTTATTCCAAGTCCATAGCTTACATTAGAGTTTACTTTTAGTGTTGTACTCTCCATCAGTTTGGAAAATGCACTATGACTTGACTCCAACATCATAGCAAATCCTCTGTGCTTTCCCAATTTATCACTCACTCCCCTGCTAACTCCTAGCAAGCACAGATCTTTCTATTGTGTCTAGTTTTGCCTTTCTCATAACCTCATATAATGTGAATCATATAATAGGTAGATTGGTTTCCATAACTTAGCAATGTTTTTTGGTGACATTTATGTTTTTTCATGATTTGATATCTCATGTTTTCTAAGAGGTGAGTATTATTCCATACTCTGAAGTCCCACAATTTATATAGTCATTTACCTCTAGGGACATCTTGGTTGCATCCAAGTTTTGCAATTTTAAATAAAATTACAATTAACATTTGTGCAATTCTTTCTTGTGGATATAATTTTCTATTCATTTAGGCAAATATCAAGGAGCACAACTGCTGGATCATGTAGTAAGGATTGGTTTATTTTTATGAAAACTGCCAGACTTTTTTTTTAATGTAGTTACTTCAACCAGCAATGAGGCATTTTTTTTCTGTTCCTCCTATAGATTTTTTGGAAATGTTCTTTATCAAGTAAAGGAAGTTTCCTTCCATTACTAGTTTGCTAAGACATTTTATTGAGAATGAATGTTGAATTTCATTACCTTATTTTTGCATTTATCAATATAATCATGTGCTTTATCTTCATTAACCTGTTTATGTACTGGATTACAATAATTGATTTTTGAATTTTATTCAAGACTAATTTACCTGCAATAAATCCCATTTTTTCATATTGCATAATTCTCTTTATACATTGTTGAGTTTTATTTGTGTTATGATATAAATGCATGGTATTGCCCAAAAGCTCATGTGTGAGACAAAACAAGAATGTTCAGTGATAAAATGATCAGACTATTAAACTTGTAATCAGTAGTTTAGATTTTGTCTCTAGTGAGCCAAATGTTCTCTCTGCTTCCTGGCTGTCAGACCCTGTGCTGCTTTCTTCCACCCTGTCTCCTGCCATGATGTTCTGCTTCCTCTCGGATCTGGAGCTATGGAATTGGCTGACCATGGACTGAACCTCTAACCATGAGCCAAAATAAACTACACCTCCTCTACAATGTTTTTGTCAGATCTATTGGTCACAGCATCACAAAAGCTGACTAAAACACTAATGTTTTTATCTCTTAAAACATAACCTATTTCATTCTACTCTCTTTTTGTTTGCATGTTTCTGAACAGAGGTTAGATATAATTTTTATCTTAGCTCCTGAGTAGGTAAAGTGTTTCTCTCCCCAGCTTAAAAGTCAAGGTATTTTTAATGGTTTATTTTCTGACTTTCAGTATGGCAAGTGTATCTAGGGGCCATTTTATTATTATCACTACTATTTTATTATCTTTTCTGCTTGTTGTTCTCTGAGCTTCCCAGACCTTTAGTTAGGAGAAATCCTCAGTCATGTTTGCTTCAGGTATTTGCTTTTGATGCTTTCTTTCTATTCTTTCTTGTGTTTCCATTAGATATCCATTACATCATTTTTGTTGTTGTCATTCCATGGTTCTTGTTTATTGTTGTCAGCTTTTTCCTGTCTTTTTTCTTTATTGCTAAATGTGGTGTGGTCGAGTGCCTCCTGCCATGATGTTCTGCTTCCTCTCGGATCTGGAGCTATGGAATTGGCTGACCATGGACTGAACCTCTAACCATGAGCCAAAATAAACTACACCTCCTCTACAATGTTTTTGTCAGATCTATTGGTCACAGCATCACAAAAGCTGACTAAAACACTAATGTTTTTATCTCTTAAAACATAACCTATTTCATTCGTCAAGCTCAAATTCATATCATATCCTATTCATATCGTCAAGCTCAAATTCTTTTTTCAGTTATGTCTAATCTCCTAAGGAGATAGTCAAATGCATTTTATTCTGTTTTATTCTTGATATCTGTCATTTCTTTTTTATTTATTATTAGATTTTTTCCATTTATTATATGGTGTCTGCTGTTTTTCCATTAAAGCCATTAATACATTAATTATAGTTATAATTCCTCATTTGACAATTTTAACATTGTTGCTATATCCAACTCACGTTCTGACATTTGGTTAGTCTGTTTAAATTCTGCTTTTTTTTGCCTTTTAGTATGCCTTGCAGTTTTGCAGTTTTTTTTTTTTTTTTTTTTTTTTGTTGTTCAATTGATATCTGGACATAATATACTGGGTTGAAGGAATTCTCATAAGCAGGACTTTAGGACTTTACTAGTGTGGTGATAAGGTGTTGGGAATGGTTGCTTTCCAGAGTACTACAATTAGGTCTCAGTATTTAATCTTCCAAAAACTCATGTTTCTTTTTGCTTAGGAAATAAGTTATTTTATCCTCTGTTTTTTAATAATAACTTTCCAATTAATTCTTCTGTCTCCTTAGCTGCTTGCACTGGCGAGATGAGTTGGGTTCAAAGGAGCTGACTGCAAAATTAATAAAACAGGGAAAAAATCATGCAACACACGGACATGAATTTCTCAGGTAGAGGGTGGGATTGCTCTGCGACCTTAAAGGTCAGCTTCCACGCTGGACAGTACTTGAAAGAGCAGAAAGAATCACTTTATTTCATAAGGGAGACTCACGAAGGAGATTTGATGGAATGTTTTTCACTAAATAAGGCACGGGATAATGTTTCAAAGGTGGAGTCTTGTTTTGTGATGTCTTGTGGTCAGCAGATTGATTGACATCTTGGCAATTCACACCCATCTCAGGTGCTGTGTGAGATCACAGGAAGAGTGAGAGGAGGGGTGCACTTATGTTGCACAGCCCAATCAGTGTGCAATGCCAGTCCTGTCCTCATACATTGCTCTAATGTGCATAGCTCACACACAAAGCACATGAATGGCTTGCAATACTTCTGGACTTTGATTACATAGAAAAAATTATGCACAGAATTTTGCATCTAGCTGTACCTAGATGGTAAGGATTCTCATAAGGAAAGTTAGAACAAAAGAAAGAAGAGTAACCTGCATAGGGAGGAGGTACATGTATAAAAGCAACTGTTCTCATTTCGAACTTTTTCTCTGTAGGATTCTTAATTTGTGGAGGTGATATAACAAAGGCAGAGCCTACAAGGACTGTGAAGATGCTTCTGCTTGATCCATGTTACTTTATAATTTAATATAGTGAAATATTATACAGAGATTCACTTCCCCTAAAATATTCAGACAATACTGATAGGGTATTTTTATAGCTTCATGTAATAGATTTTATATATCTATACCATCCTTCAGATTTTCTACTTAGTCTTAAAACTAATTTGTTCAAATGAGAGTTCAATAATAGGAAGCACTTTTTTTTTTAAACTTAGTAAGATTGGCCTCTTCTTAAAATTGCAGGTCTTAAATCTAAATAATAGCATATAGTTTCAAGTAAATTTAATTAGATCTCCAAAAATTGTTCCTAATGTATTATGGCAAAACTTTCGGGTGTAATTTAATCTGAATAAGAATTATTTTTTGTGAAATTTTTTTTCTGAAGATATATTAAATATTTGGGATTTGTTTATTAATTTCTTCTGAACCTATATTATTTTTTTATTTACTGTCCATTTATATTCAATGACTTAATGTTCTGTTTACTGTGGATGTGTAAGGAATTATTCCCAAATTTCATAGTGCAAGGCATCCTAGTTTTCTGATCATGCCTCTATGGTTCAGCAAATGAAACAGCACATAGATAGCATAGTTTATCTTTTGTTCCAAATGTCTAGGGCCTCAGTTGGAACACTTAAAAACTAATTGTTAAGAATCATCTGAAGATTTGTGTACTCATCTGGTACACAAATCACCAGATGACTCATTTTGGTCATCTGGTGGTTGATGGCTGTTTTTGACTGAGGCCTCTGACAGGATTGGCACAAGATGGCTGATTCTCATCCAAGCATTTTATACAGAAGCCTGGTAGAAATCAAATGGAAAGGAGAGACAGGAAGGAATGATTCCTATATCACAGAATCTAGAATTTGTCATGTGGATTCTCTAAATGAGTATATGGAGCCACAAATATTTAATCGGGCACAGACATGCTTTATCATTGGTGTTATCATTGAGGCACATTAGAATACAGTTAGGTAGTCAGTAGTATCTGCCGCTTTGGTGTTCTCTAAGCCTACATGAAAATTCTCTTAAAGCTTCAATTGTTGCCTTATTGAACCATTTTATCTGCTGCAAAGCTACAAACTCAATTCTTGCTTTCAAGGGCTAGAGATTTTATTCCAGTCTGTACCTTATTTAAAATGAGTTGTTTTTTATTTTATCTGCACTCAACTTTTGCATGCAGTAAATTTAAATTCAAAACTAGGGTCTCACTGTCCTTTGTTTCATGGCTGCCCAATCATCAAAAAGTAAACAAAAATTGGGACTATTTACCTAATTAGAATAAATTAAAAAATAAAAAGATTTTTAAAAATTGGAACTATTTAGTATATTTTTTCCTTAGTTGTATCTCACAATTAGGTAAGACATTTGATTTATTAAATGACTAATGATCATTTGCAGATTCAGATATTACCTACAGAATAAGTCACATCTTCAAAGTGAAAAGTTTTTGTATGTATTTAGTCTAGATGATTTCTCATTAACTTTTGAAAAACAATCTGATATTTAATCTTACAAATATATGTTAAATTGGCCATTAACACTAAGTCAGATCACTAAGGCCTACTATCTAAGTGGAAAAGTAATCTGATGGGTGTAGTAATTACCTCTGATTTACCAATTCACTCTTTATCAAATATCCACCTAGTGATTTTTTTAATATAATTTAATTTTGCTCTTAATTTCCTTAGAAGAAAATACATAAACAGAAATACTGTGTTGAAAGTCCCCAATTTTAATATTGAACATAGAAAGTATTGGCATGTACAGAGATTTAAAAAGGTTTAATTGTAACCTTTCTAAATTTACTAACCCAGATTAGTAAGTTACTTTTCAGTCTATGAAGATGTATTCATTTTGGTACTTTCAAATATTTCAAGTTGATTTATTTCTATTTTTCTTGTGACCATTGTTATGTGTGATGAACAGAATAGCCGACCAAAGTTGTGGTCAGAATCTAAACCAAGACAAATGATGGCTATAATATCTGTGAATTTATGGTTTCATTACTTAAAAAAAAAAGAAGAAGAAGAAAAAGAAGAGAGCTTATGAGGTGAATACAGCTTTTCAGGTGCCCAGTGAGACTCTAGAGAGGGAAAGATAAATTATTTCCTGTCTTCAAGCTTAACAGAAGACACAGAGATAAACAGACAGTTTCAGTTTCAGAGCTTATGATTAGTTCTATTTAGATAAGCACTGTTTTTCATGGAAACCCTGATATTTTACACATTGAACATATTAGAACAAATTGAACAAATCAAATTTTACTGTTATAAAATAAATAGCAAGAGCTACATCTCTGTGTATATGAATGACATTGTATTAATACACTTTTTTTTTGTTCTTTCTTAGAGAGTTTTTTTTTTTAATATAAAAACTAGTCAGTGTGACTCTTGGTAGAGGTTAGGGGAGGAATTAGAAATTTAAAAGAGCTTAGCCAAAGTGAATGGCTAGATTGAAGAGACTGAAATTAAAACATAATGTAGAAATGCATGTGCAGCTTCAGAGTGTTTAAATAAGTATGTGGTTTCTATGTTTGATCATAGAATATGGGGAGAGAAAACAAATGAAAACAGCATTTTTCTACCATTCCATAACCTTAGTAACTGTAATGCTAAAAGAAACCTAAAAATATAATTCATTAATTCATATCAGCAGTTTCATTTTTCATTTTATTTCTCTTAAAATTTTTAAATCACAACACAGAATTCCTTTCTTCTTCTCTTTCCACTTTTTAATTTTAACTCAACTATTTTGCCATTAAATTGGAAAACAAATTAAATAGCATAATGTATATTAACAACCCTTATTGAATTCAGATGAGAATCCATAAGAGCCTTAGAGGACTGCACCAAAGGCCAAGTTCTTGTTATACAAATAATACATTCTAACATATACTGTCATTATGGAGGTCAAGTTCCAAAGCATTTTCTTTAGCTGTACTCAAATCAAATCAAACTTCCACTCTTTAGTTTAGTTTTGGTTTGTATTTTTAATCTAAGATCTTAGAGCCCACCATGGTCAATGCTTTTCTCCTTTTATGTCTTTCTCCTATATTCACTAAATCTACACAACTTCTTTGTTCCACTTCCAACAGTTGCCTCTTCTAAAATGATTAATATTTGTTACCAGTGACCATAAACCTACCTCCACCCTAAAGGAATTAAGAGCTAGGATGAGGAGTAGGATTGGACAAAGTGAGATGATACAGAATGAGCATACTCAAAACAATCTCAATTACTCTGGGTCACCTGAAAAGTTTTAATAGGATTATAAAGTCTTACTTTTTTCTCCCTCTTCTTCAGAGTTTCAATTGCTTTTGTTACTTAAGCCATTTTCTCAATTTTAATACCTCGTATTTGTGATGTCAGAGCAGTTATTTGCCCCACATTTCAAATTCCAAAACTTCTTTAATCTTCCCATTGCTTTCATTTCAACCTGAAAACTCGTCAATTCATACTTATTTACTAACTTTAAATAATATCTTATAAAAAGAAGAGAGCAGCAATCAACTCAGATGCCCAAATTTCAGCTTTCCAACTATTTTCTTTGGACTACAAATGTAGTGGGTTCATGATAGAGCTTCCACGTTAGGTTTTGTCACTGAAAGTATTAGTCAGATTTTCATCCTTCCAGATTACAATGAAAAGTGTTTTCCCCAGATTATCAGTAAAACCAGGCCACATATTTTAATTTTTGTTTCAGAAACTCTCAACTTCAGGAACCAGAGTGTGCATTAAGATAAACTAAAATATTTCATAGTAACAGAAATATCCTAAAATTTCAGTGGCATCACGACAAAATATAGTTTTAATTTCTTTGTTCTTCTGTAGACCTCCATGAGTTTCCATGTGGAAACCATCTATATGCAACAACTAAGTGATCTAAGATGAATGGAGACCAACCCTTGTGGAGTTCCACCAATGGGAACATGCAGAATCTAAGGTTGTCATGAAAGGGAAGAGAGCTGAAGCATCACACCCAGCAATTAAAATGCCTCTGCCTGTAGCTGATAGACACAGCTCTTCCTTGCCCAGATCATTGGCCTGAACTCATCAGTTGTCACAAGGCTTGTACTATCTGCCAAGAGCAAGAGAGTGTAATCTTTTCCTATACTCACATGGAGAAGAATCACCTGTGAATGGGCACTAGAAAGCTATTTCACGCTCTTGTTTTTTGCCTCTGCATATTTCTGCCTCTAAACCTATGAAAGTTAAATCAGTATCCTTCTTGGAAAGCAGAGACAGTGGTAACACTGTGAATGTGTTCTTCTATTAATTAAAATAAAACATAAGAAAGTAAATTTTATTCATGGTTCATGACTATAGAGATTTTACTCTTCATTTATTCTAGATGTTAGTTCTTATCAGTCAGCCTAGATAAGGTGTAGGTAACAGACCTGGAAATTCTGGATAATTGTTCTAAATTCTGCTATAATAAAATTGCTTTATTAATTTGTTTTTCTCCATTTTGTTTGCTTTCTCTTTTGTGCTCTGTTGAACAACATGTGAAATGTTTTTTTTTTTTTCTTTCCATGATTCATAAACAAATAAACACCTAAATAAATGGCAACATTTACTGAAAGTTTGGGCTTATATTGCAACTGTACAAACTTCAATTTTAATATTAGTCACCTCTGTTAGACATGTTTCCTTTTTAAAAAAATATATTTCTTATTTGTAGATGGACACAATACGTTTATTTCATTTGCTTATTTTGATGTGGTGCCAGGGATTAAACCCAGTGCTTCATGCATGCGAGGCAAGCCATCTACCACTGAGCCACAACCCTGGAAAGACATGTTCCCTTTTAAGGTCTCTGTTCTTTACTCTTTTACTCACCATCATTATATTACCTCCTTTTTCCCTGCTTACCTCATTCTGGGACAAGAAGATTCCTATATATTTTACTTTCTTGCCCAATACAGTAGCCTTTGCATCACCTAATTCCAACTTTTCAACCATGTTATTTCCCATTCTCTGTGAGTGGGAGTGGAGTCCATTGTTTGATTTATACCAAACTTTTTCTGGAGTTGGCCTAAGCAACCTGATTACTACTTTGCACATAGGTACTATGGAAGACATCACAATGGCCTGTCTTCCATAGTGAAAGTGTTTCAATTATCAGGTAGAAAGATTAAAATTATGTCCATTAAAATATTTAAATATTTTTAGTAATCAATACGTAGGATCTTATTAATATGAGTCTAAGAATTATAAATAAATTTTAATAAATTTTGAGGATATGTAATAAAGTCTTCAGCACACATAGATTCCCAATTTATTATATCAGAATAGTCAAAATTAAGACTATGTCAACTGCAAAAATCAATTTCCTAAATGCAAATGAAGAGGTGTTTCATTGAAAATAATTTATAATTATTAATATGGATTATTTTGTAAAGGATGACCACCTTGCTTTCCAGATCATTTTATATTTGATCCCAAGTGACACATTTTGAAGTATATTCAATTCAAAATTTTAAAGAAGCAACATATTTCCTTCATGTAACTTCTTAATGGCAAAAAATATTAGATCACCTGCTTATGTATAAAAGGCAGAAAGTCTTAATAAAAAAATCTCTAAGTTCATTTCAAATCAACCTTTATCACCTGTTATTCACCTATTAAAAATGGAAATGCAAAGCTGACAGGTATGTCAAGATTAATCCCTCAAAAAGATACATGTCAAGGTTGAAATTAAAAATACCATGAAAATGCTAAACTACAAAAAGTGCATCTTTGGTCTTTCCTTTACGTGGAGATTTTAGGTAATGCAGGTAAGGAACAATTGCCCAGAACTCTGAACAACAATCCAGGGATGAAATGTGAGTGTCATTCCTCTTGCTCAGCTATCTGCCTACTGATTGGGATGAGCTAATATAGACAAGTTTTAATGAAGAGGTTGTAAAAATTTTGAAAACCGAATCATAAATAATGAATAAATACATAATATTTAAAGTGTAGTTATCTAGATTTTTTTTTGTCTTTTCCCTTTTTTATGAAGCATGGTTTCTCAGTTTCATGATGTCATTACACATTTTAAGACCATAGAATTCTATGATAACATTTTATCTTTTGTTTTCCTTAAATAAAAACTAAAACTTTACTATTGACTTGTAAGTATTCTTAAACAACATAAATAGCAATTTACCATGTGATTATAGACAAACATAGAGTTTCAGAGTGTGGGTTAGAAATAAAAAGTAAAAACATGTAAAAATACTTCATTAAAGGATATTTACTAATGATCTTTTCTCCAAAAAGCTGTCTGAATCTTTATACCCAAAGGGTCTGACCATCAGCTAAGTGACCTGCAATAGTTTCTCCTGCATATGACCAAGAATAGGTATCATGATCTATGATGTCATGATAGGGAATATAACATAGAAATGATCCTCATCTTAGCCCAAAATCATATTCTATAATTAATTTCAGTTCATGTTTCCCGGTAATTTTGTTAAAAGAAATAATAATATATTCATGGTATTTTTAATATTTTACTATGCATAAAACAAGTTACCGTG
Source organism: Marmota flaviventris (assembly GCF_047511675.1). Lineage (NCBI taxonomy): Eukaryota > Metazoa > Chordata > Mammalia > Rodentia > Sciuridae > Marmota > Marmota flaviventris. The sequence continues at coordinate 91,513,398 of NC_092502.1, read as the reverse complement.
AATCAAGAAACCTTAAAAAGCATGTGGGCTGAGAATAATACATTTGATAAGCTATTATTATATATTTAGATTTATTCAACAGAGTAAGTAAATCCCAGATACTTTGTCAATAAAAGTTTACCATGATTTAAAATATGCATTCAGAACAAACACTTTATCTTTTAAAATGGTTTATAGGAAAACTAAGATTACAAAAGTTATGCAGATTCTTTAAAATTCTTCAAATCTGTAAGGATAATGTTTCAGAAATAAAGATGAGAATGAATAATCTAGATTGAATAGATGAAATGATAATTTCTCCTTCATCTCTCTTGAAACTCTGAAACAGTGAACAATTTTTTTTATTATGTAACAAAAGAAAACCTTGTCAGTCATTACCCTTTCAAGCGAATTATAATTAGATGTAGAATCTGTGGTGAAACGATAACTTCTCATCATATTCCTCCTAAGAAACCATTACAACCAGTATTTTACCACTTTGCCTTTTTTGCCAACAATGATTCATATAAATTTCTTAAGATGAGTGTGGACTGCACTGCAACTGATAGCACTATCCTTACTGCTCTTGTTGCATTCAATTTCCTCCTCACCAAAAAGTTGCTTCCTGGTCAAACATGCTCTTATCAGATGAACTGAACAGAAACCTTTCTGGATTTCTGCCAAGCAGCATAAATAGTAACATATCCATGAAGTCATTCAATTGTAAGTGATGTTATGTTAAAATTTTTTTGATAATAAAATATTTATGTTTTATAAAAGGTCAATCCATAATTAGTTTCTAAGGTAATCTGAGTTTTAGAATGACTTAATTCCCATATCTTCAATAAAACACACACACAAAAAAAAAACTTATAAAGTTTTATCTTCAAGTCTGTTTAATTACTGCTCTAAATTTTGATAAATCAAGAAAATGTAAAGTTTAAGTGATAGTCAATTTAAGGAATATCCAACTTTTTAATTTTCTTTTTAAATTCGAGAGGGGGATGGAGGAAGGGAGTGAGAGAAAGTTGAGAAATCTCTTCAACAACTTTTTTTGTGTGTGATAGAGTAGGTACAAAATTAAGATTTTGTAAGAACATTGAGATACTTTCCAATGATGATTCCAAACATAAAAAGAATGTTAGTTTTGACATACTTGTGCTTTTTCAGATACTTACATATGTTCTCTATAATCATTTGCTTCTAGATTTGCTCAGATTTTGAATATTCAAAAATGATAGAAATTATTTCATTTTGTAAAGAAAATTATTCCATTCGTGTTTAAAATACAGCAGTTTCCTTTTATCCACAGCTTTGTTTTCTACTGTTTAAGTTCCTGCAGTCAACCATGGTCCAAAAATATTAAATAGAAAACTCCAGAAATAAATAATTCAAAAGTTTTAAATTGTGTGCTGTTCTGAGTAGTGTGGTAAAGTCTTACAGAGTCCTCCTCCCATCTAGGACATGAATCATCCCTTTACCTAGTGTATCCATGCTGCATATACTACCCACTCATTAGTCACTTAACTGTCTGGGTTACCAGATACACTGTCCTGGCATCCCAGTCCTTGTGTTCAAGTTACCCTTATTTATCTTAATAATGGCCTCAATGTGAGAGTGGCAATGCTGGCAATTTCATCATTTGCAAGAGAAGTGAAAAGGTGAAAGTTCTCCCCTTAATAAACAAAGCGGGGGGAAATGCTGACTGTGTGTTAAGTTCGCTAAAATCTACAACAAGAACAAATCTATGAAATGGTAAAGCATAAAAAAGAAATTTGTGGCAAATTTGCTATCATACCTCAAACAGCAAGTTAAAGCCACAGTGCATCATAAGTGCTCAGTCTAGGTAGAAGAGGCATACAATTATAGGATTTAGTACTAAGTTTTTAGGTACCCACCAAGTCCTGAACATATCCCATGCAGACAAGGGGGACTACTACAGAAGCAAAATGCTAGAATCTCTAGAAGTGATTACATTGGGGAATTGATAAAATGAATTGTCATTAAAAGTTTTAGGTGTGAACTTCAATTATTAGTGTTACAATGCAATAATTGAGAAAATATTATAAATTTCATTACTTTATAGAAAAATGAAATTTTAGAAAAAGAAAGTTAACCATTTATAACTTTCACTATAGTTTTTCTTAATAAAAATCAATTAAGCCAGATGAGGTGATACACGCCTGTAATCCCAGCAGTTTGGGAGGCTGAGACAGGAGGACTGTGAGTTCAAAGCCAGCCTCAGTAAAGGCAAGGTGTTAAGCAACTCAGTGAGACCCTGTCTCTAAATAAAATACAAAATAGGGCTGAGGGTGTGGCCCATTCACTTCAATCACCAGTACCCTCCCCCCCGAAAAAAATCAATTAAAAGGAAATTATTACCTTTGGTTAGGAGTCAAAGGAAAATAAATATCTATGGTATTGGGGGAAGTTTTGGTCTTTTTATTTTGAGTTTTTAAGAAAATAATTAGATGGCTGTTGTATTAGAGAAGATTTCCTTGATAAGTTTTATAGCTATTATTACTGATCCTGCATTATTCTCATTAATTTCTTCCAAAATGGTGACAATTGTCATTTATCAAATTCAGACAGAATTTTAATATGATGGGTCATAATTACTATTAATACACATGAATGCAGAATATAGATAACACATCTCTCTTTGACAATTTTGGTGAACTTGATAACTTTAAATTTAATTTTGATGCCTTAGTTCCTGAATACTAAAATTTCAGTCCGATAAAGCAAGTATAAAAATCACATTAAATGTATGTTCTGGGCACATATACATGCATATGGTAACTCTCAGTGAAGCTCAGGTGAATGGATGAATGCATAGATAATACAAACCTTAGAATTTTCTTAATATAGCCTTGATGTCAAAGTGGTATATTCAGTCTAAGTCTAGCCATATTAGGTCAATGAAGTACTTTAAAATGTTATATTCCATTGACTTTTTGCCTCTATTTAAATCTTTTTTGTCTTTTTTTGGTGTGTGTGTGTGGGGGTGAATTAAACACAGACCTTGTTCATGCAAAGAACATGCTCTATTACTGAGCTGTACCCCAAGCCCTAGATCAGGGGATTCTTGTCTTTAGGGAAAATGGCACAGAATTCTGTGATAAACTCTTAATAAAAACCAATCATAATATTTTGGAGGGAGCTTTATTTTAAAACCTATGAATTGAAATTCAGGACTTTACCTTGTAGCTGGAATAGAACCTATTTCAAATTTATCTTGATTTGAGATTTTTGCAAAATAATACGGGGCCTCTTGCCAAATATTAAAAAATGTTGGTCAATTTAGTCCTCCTATACCATTGTTTTGTAGTTGTTCCAGGTACATGTTAAAACAACTTAAAAAACAAAACAAAACAAAACCCAGGCAGTGTCTGTTTTGTTGTGAACCTCATTCAACCTAAAATTTAATTATGTTACTATGTGGGTTTGTAATGTGGATTAATAGTTTTATTGTACTCCTGTGATTAGTTTCTGTTTGTTCTAATTTCTTTTTAGTTCCTTCCTGACCTTGAGGTGAAAAAACACAGAAGATATATTCCTTCAATTTAATGCCAGTTTGAGGTGTTTCTCCTGCATCATCAGATCAATGAAAAGTAAATAGCTTACACTTCTTGTTTCACAGTGCAGTATTGATCTTTCTTCAGCTTTTGCTTTCCTTTTTCCCTGCGTCTTGTGTCTTTCAACCCCTGGGACTGAAGTGATTGCCATAGATTGGACAAGCTAACAAGCGCATGATAAGGAACCAGTGTTTTTTGGCATACTCACATACACATGCTTGGTATAAAAGCCTGCTTCTGCATTTGAGAGAGAGGTGCCATTTTGTGTGCATGGCACACGCAACTAAGAGAAAGAACTAGAAGGGGAAAAACAGGAAGGAAGATTTTATTTGCTATTTCAAATCTTTGCAGATAGTACCTAATTAGGTGACGAAACTCCTTTGGAAAGTGAAAGACAAGTAGCCTGAGGGAAAATGCCATGTGCTTTTAGTTTTGGCAAATGACTGGTGTTGGCAGCCTGTGGGTAAGTCTCTACTATTCCTTGGCGTCTATGCTTTCTCAAAAATATTTACTATGTTTTTTGTTTTGTTATTATTATTTTTTACCTAAAGCTAATTGTTAATATTAGGTTGTAAAAAAATAACCATCATAATTTGGATTTGATATCTAAAACCTAGAAATATACATTTCAGCCACATATTTACTTCACAAGGAGCATTAGGACATGTATCTGCTGATTTAACAATCCACCTATTTGTGGCTTTTCTTTAAGATGAAAAGAAATGTTTTTTCGTTTTTAATAAAAATGTAAACTTATCTATTCTTAAAATGTCAGGTGATGGGAGGAAACAGGATCACTTTGTAAAGCTTAGAAATACATTGTTTTCTCTCTGCCTGTCTTTAACATGTTCACTGTAAAAACAAAAACCATCTAAGTTTTATTTTGGGGCCCTTCACTATCCACAGCTATGTCTGGTATTGAAAAGTGGATAAATGAATAATTGATACTTTATTCCATGCTATTGTCTCCTTACAGAAGGGTGTTTTGTGCTGGGCAGCCCACAAGTTTTCTGACCTTGCTTGAGGATGGATAGGGATCCAGTTTTTGGACTTTGAGTGCTTATTAGTCATTCATGCCATTGGCTCCAGCTCTGTAATCTAATGTATGTACAAACAAGCAACCTTGTTTATTTTTTATACTCTCTTTCTTGAAATCAGTTTAAGAATCTACAGTCAGTATCATGTCAGACTCATGGATGATAGAGGAAATAAAGCTTATGCCTCCCGTGGGTAAATTGTATTACCCTGATAAGTGTTAATATGGTCTGAGGACCTGTGCAGAGTGTTTAACTTTGTGCCAATTTTTAAGAAAAACATTTACTATGCACAGTCTCCTAATTCTGATGAAAATCACTGTACTAAGATATATAAACACCATAAATGCTCCTGCAATGCAGCTTATTAGACACATTGTTGTCCACATTATGCTGTTTTATCAAAAGTCTTTTGTTTACTGAGTAAAATGTAGTGTACATAGGACAAATTAAGCGTAATGCTGCAGTTTTTGTATCTTGCTAAGGTTTTATGACATTTCATCCTTCCTGGAGTTAGGTGATTGTTCTAACCCATGCTATTGTAATCCTTAGAGTAACCCTAGTGCTGATTTGAAAGCTATTAATTTTCTATTACAGTGTGCTAAAGACATTCTATAGTGTGGAACTCACCTGCATTATTGAGTCAATGACCAATTGTGGAGTTGCTCTGTGTGGTGGTTGGAGCTTAACTCAACCCTCTGGGATCTCATTTATTATTTGCAGATATTGATTTTGGGAAAAGAAAAGCTAAGATGTGTGAATATAATACTGACTTAGACCTAGCCTAGAGCTGTTAACTCCTAGTTGTCTGCATATTGTATACACTAAAATGGACAACTATTAGATTTTAAGAAAGATAAAATAGAGATAAGATATAGTGTGTTCACCAAAAATATTTATCAGTATCTATACAATATATCTAAACATTGAATACTCAAGTAATCTTGTGGTAGTTTCCTAGAATCCGAAATTAGCTTTAGTAACATTGAGCATTTTTCTGATGTCTTACAAATGCAAATAAAAGAATATTTACTTGTATTAATAAAATTATGCTAAAAATCTCCCATATGTATCTGGGATATGATCTCTATGGAGAGAGAGAGAGAGAGAGAGAGAGAGAGAGAGGATTTAGTGACAACTTGCTAATTTATTTTTCCTAAATAAAAAAAAAAAAATGGTAGTCCACAAGCAGTTTCCTCAAGGAGCCTCAGAGACTATTAAAAAACAAAGAAGCATAGGATTTTGTGAGGAAGATCTTCACTTGGAGGCATCTAAAATTAAAAATGAAGCCAGGGCTTATATGTAATTCTATGGAGAGTGATCTGTTGACTGAAGGTCCCTGTGAGTTGATTATGACATTGGCGCTCCCACAAGGGTGGACAGATTATAAAGACACACCTTTGAGGGTGGACAGTTGTCACCCTGCAGTGCTCTTGTGTTCACAGGGAACCTTAGACCTGTTCACATGTTCACATGTCCTCAGACCTCTAAGCTGCTCCCTCAGATGCCTTCATTATTTTCATAGGAATACAATTTCTAGATAGCTAAAATCGTAGGATACCTTTAGAAAATTTTAAGATAATTAACAGGTTTTAAAATAAAATTTTATTTTTACTACTTCCTATAAATTTCATTTAAAAACAACTATAAAAGTGTAAGACCTATTTTTTAAAAAGTTTTGAATCAACTAAAATAATGGGTGATTGTGTTCTCAACAGTACATTTACTGCTGGAAATCACATGAAAGCAATTGGTTATGCCACAAGAGATATTTGTTAAATTATTTCTTATGGGTCTAATTACATTCAAGGACTATTCTGTGCCATGAAAACCATATGGACATTTGCTTTTCTCCTTTCTTTAGCAACATATTCACCCAATTCAAAATTCACTAATCTTATTTTCTATATAAAACTACTCAGAAGGATGCTTATGTAAACATCCTTAGTAAATTTCCATATTCATTTGTTGTTTTCGTTATGCAGAAATACATATTGTTTATTATGTGTTAAGTGTGCTATTCACTAAACATTTTAAAAACAAGATCCACAATAGGAATCCAATATATATTAAAGAGGAAAAAAAGGAAGATGACTAAGTCTTTGATTTTACTAAAGCTTAAATATAAAATGAGTCCAATATAAAGCTGGTTAATAAAACAATTCATTTTTGAGGTAAAAGCAGAAACAATGTACTATATTATGAAAATACACTGATATAAAATGCAAAGAAAATGTTTTTCATTATAACTTGTAATGTTTAAAATGTATCTTTTGCTTTATAATATGTAGAAGGTTGTCTTGCTGAATTTCTCAATTTATTTTATTTATTCAATAGAAATTCACCTAGTATTAATTATTTATTCATAATGGAGAGATAATATCTAGATACACTCTAACCCATGCAAGCTAACAGGTGAGACAGGTAGATGCACAAAGCTTAAATCTACACTCATCCTTTAAAACATCCATCAACTGTAGACTTTTTCATCAAATATTAAAGATGAAGCTTCATTTTCTTCATATATACATGTATTCCTAAAGGTTACATCATAAAGAAGTGACATTTAGTTTAATTTTGTATGTATGTGGTGCTGGAGATGGAACAGGGTCTTATTTATGCTATGCATATGAACTACCACTGAGTTACATCCCCAGTAGATATTCAGTTTAATTTCAAATAATACAACTCATTCATATGATCTTTTTCAATTTATTATATTTTTGTATAGCCTATGTTATATTTTATACATATAGGATGAAATCTTTGATCGAATATTCCATCTCATATGTATTTTAATATTTCATATAATATTTTATATTATAAGTATTGAATGGCTAAGGACAGTATGAAGATCAAACAGATACACTAAAAAATTAATGACATTGAATTTGACTTTAATCATCAAACACCTAGTAATAAAAGTAGATACCAAACTCGAAGCATGCTTACAAATGCATAGCTTCTAAAATTCCATAATGTGGTATCCACTGGGGAAGTTTTAAAGAAGGGTAGGCATCCCAAATCAAATCTTAAAAATTCAAGATTAAATATCTCTGATTTATAAAAAAATCAAAAATCAAAAAACTATTTTCAATGATATATTTGTGATTTGACATTCTCCTTCCTGAAATAAATGACTTACTGAATAGTCCTTTTTTAATGTGAAAATTTAATTGAACATTTGAATCAGTATTTTTAATGAATACACTCTCATATATTTCTTTGTCAACAAATGATGTAACAATCATCTGATAATAGTGATTGATTAACTGTAAGATAATTATTCAGGTAAATGTATGGATTCCCCTTTTTTCAATAAAATGGAGGTAAAAAAGTCCATCACCGATTTTAATTTACCATTCCCTAAATTTCTCTTAATGAAAACAAGGCTATCAAGTTATTTTTATTTTCTTCCTTTCTTTTATTATTATTGTTGTTGTTGTTGTACATTGAAAGCCAAAGTACACAGCAGGAAATAATTCTAGAAATGCTATTATCTCCATTAATTTAGAAGGTGCATTTTCTGGCACAATAGTCTATTCACATGAACATCAACTTCAAGTATGATCTGTTCTTTTCTTGTGGCATCTGAAATAGTACCATAAATTCATTCCCAATATGAAAAGCATCAGCAGTGAGATTTGAAGCAGTCTTTCGTGCAAAAAGTAAGGCATTACTCAAGAGAGGCAGCTTTAGCAAAAGGTCATTGTTAGGCTCATAAGGGTAGGCGATGAGTACACAGCTTCTTTATCACTGTCCATTCATTTAATGGAACAATTTTATTTCTAAATTTAAGAGTTCAGAGATGCTATTGACCCTTGGTCAGAAAAGATGCTGATACTGAAGATGGTTCCTCTTATTGCTTTACTGTAATTTACCTACTCATATATCTAGGCACCTATAGCATTAGTCACCACTGAAATATTTGGCCCAGGCTTTTAGTCCCTTCGGTTTCACTTGGCTTTTTGCCCAGACTTGATATTTTGTAAAAAGTTATTCAAATTCTCCCCATGATTGCAATGCAATTTCTCTCCCCTGACTATGTCAACCTGTAATCTTTCTCTTGTACACTCAGAAATGTGAAATAGCATGAGGATTGAAACTTTCATAAATCCATTATGTCTAATTGAACTTTAAATGCTTTTTGACCATGCTTTTGTTAAACTTTTCATGATTCACTTCTATATTCTCCAGTTACTGTGTGAAATATTTTCTATACATAACGAAATTTAAAACCCTACCTCACCACATTCTGTCATAGACTTTTAGTGCCACTTTTCATTTGGTTCCCCTCTCCACAGCTAAGATTTTACTACCTCACCTCTCACCTCCTTACTGTTGGGTGGGGCCACAGGGTTCTGCCTAGACATGGATTCTGGGTTACTCAGTGAAAGACGTCCAGCCTTTTCGACCCAAAGACCCATCATGCAAATCATGAAGCTTCTAGGTAGTGAGTCTTCTATTGGTCTGAATACAACAGAGAAACAGAGGCAGTTGCCATGGCAGATCAACAGGTCAAATCTTCACAAACAAGAAACCTTTGTAGTTTTAAACTAATGAGATGGTGGGGATGTTTGTCATACAGAATAGTTAAAGATGTCCTGATTAATACCTTCACATTTAGGAAATGAGTTTGTTTTCCATGATATTGAGAGTTGAAACAATCCAACACATTTTCTTTATACCACCATATAATGGTATTTGTATATTTTTAAAACCAAAATATTTCTATGTGTTTGTTTTCCTTGATGTGAGAGGAAGAATTGAATAGTGCCAGCCTTTAACCATAATACTTATACAGTGATTCCAGCATTTTTTTCAGATAATGTCATGAAGTAAACATCCCTGATATAATTATTTTCATAAAATATGGTCATGTTTTCTTTATCTCAAGAAGAGATTACATTAAAATTGGAGATTAATTATATAAATTAAAATAATTGTGTGTGTGTAAAGAGAGAGTCACACAGCTGGTGTCTATTGGAGCCAGAATTTGAGATCAAGTGCACATGAAACATACCCATTACCTGACCTCCTACATCTTTTCTGAAATTCCTTAATTACATGACCTTTACATGTCTATTTTTTCAAATACCTTTTTACTATAGTGAGTACAATTACATACTACTTGTGTAATTTAGGCAAGTGACTTAATATCTATGTATCTCTGTTTACTCAATTATATAGTAGGCATAATAATGCCTACATCTCAGCTTCATTGTGTCTGTCTTAGTTCCCAATGCATATTGACATTTGAGAAATCTGTAGAGATCTTTCTTTGTACTTTTACTTAAAGAAGTACTTCTTCCTGGAATGATCTCCTCCCATATCTTTGATTATAAAATTATTACTAATATTTACTCCTGTGTCAATTTATCATCTTTCCTCAACCATTTGTTTCTTCTACTTGAGTACGTATATATTCTTTTATTCATTGCATGTTTTTTTTCTTTTATATACATGTGTCTTATTTCTAGTTTCTGAATTCCTTGAAGATAGGACCTAGCACATCCCCATTTTTTTCATTCCCCATAGATATATTGAATTATTCCAGTAACTTTAATGAATGGGTACATTACATTTGGATCCCCTAATAGGATTATTTCATTTCTGTTCAATCAAATTTATCAAATATCATAACTTGAAATCCTAAACCTATTGCCACTCTAACATGTCATGCCAAGTCAATACAATTCCTTACTGCATTATGGTGGCATTTTCCTAAGTCAACTCAAAAGTCCAAGTCTGGTGAGTTTAGGAAACAGATATCCAGGGAAGTACTTCTTGACTTATAATGTTCTGTAGTCTATAATCTAGAAAAACTGTTTAACACTATTTCTTTTGTTTTTCTCTGTATTCAAAATATATTATTAGTTATTATATATATACATATATATGATACATTTGGTCCACAGTAATTTCTTTTGATGATTCTGTTGAGATAGCAGGAGAATTAAAAAACAACAATATGATTTTTAAAAAAATATTGTGGAATTGTTGAGTAATATTCCATTGTGTATAAATGCCACATTTTTTTATCCATTCATCCACTGAAGGGCATCTAGGTTGGTTCCACAGTTTAGCTATTGTGAATTTTGCTGCTATAAATATTGATGTGGCTATGTCCCTGTAGTATGCTGTTTTTGGCATTTGCAGGTAAATGGATGGAGCTGAAGAAGATAATGCTAAGTGAAGTTAGCCAATCCCAAAAAACAAATGTCAACTGTTTTCTCTGATATAAGGTGAATGACTCATAGTGGGGTAGGGATGGGGAGCTTGGGAGGAATAGATGAACTCTAGATAGGGCAGAGGAGTGGGAGGGGAAGAGAGTGGGGAGGGGGTTAGCAATGATGATGGAATGTGATGGACATCATTATCCAAAATACATGTATGAAGACATGAAGTGGTGAACATACTTTGTATACAACCAGAGATATGAAAAATTATGCTGTATATGAGTAATAAAAATTGTAATGCATTGTACTTTCATGTATTTAAAAAATAAAATCAACTAAAAATATTATGGAATTATAGCTAATACAAAGGTGAGATTGGATGAAAGGATAGAAGCCTAGTTATATGCATTTGTCCATTTCCTGTTCTTTGCTGTTTTTTGTAGATTTTTGAAATAAAACTTTATGTAATGTTTGTTAGCAAAATATTTTGATCCATAGAAGCATCCTTCAGCATTGTATATTGTACAACTACTAGATTTCTATGTGTAATCACTTAAATTGGTTACCATAGCCTAGTGTTTGAAGATTTTAACTCTTATATTCAAAGTATAATGTTTCTGAACATTTTTAACATTTTAAATGCAAAGTGCTGCTGCAGAAAGTCATGATACAATGTCTCGGGAGACAGATGAAGCTGCCACATTTTACTTTGAAGCTGAATTAATGCTTGTGAAGAATGACATCCATGAAGACTAAAGTGCTTCAGTTACAGAAAGTAACTACAGCTCAGGAGGGGCAGTCAGAGCCTTTACTGTTCTGTTACACTAATACATAACAAAAGATTTGTCAATGTCCTTGTCCCTTTTGATTTCCTATCTCTTTGCTAAAACTTCTATCAACACTATAATTTAGTTGTTTTAGACTGAAATTTTATTGGCTTAGCTGATCCCCAATATAATTTATTTTTCATATTTTCATTTTTCTGAGTAGACTAATTATAGAAACCTAACAAAATCACTGGTCAGTGAAGTCAAGATGTCATCCCTATAGCAGCATTGCTTGGGGAATGGTGAAGTCCAAGAGCACAGTCTGCAAAGCCAGGTAGATCTGTGCTTCTACCTGTGCCTTACAGCTTACTAGGAACCCTGAGTAAGGGCCCCAACCCCTTTGAAACTTAATTTACCCATGAATAAAGTTGAAATAATACTAACCTAACTTCTCAGGGATGAAGTGTTTTTAGATTAAATGAGATGGCAAGTTTAAGGTGATAAAATGCTTAGTACAGTGTCTGGAACAGGGTAAGTCTTGAACTGATTTTAGTTTACTTATTATAATTTCACCAGTGCAATCCTTATTACTCTTTATCAGCCTGATGAGCCTCAAGACTATATGGCACTGATAATTATAAATTGACCAAAATATATTATATACATATGCAGATATGTAGCAATGAACCACATCATTATGTTTAATTATAATATACCAATACCAATGATCTCAAAAATGCAAAGTGAACATACCTAGAAATGAATGTATTTATTTCTGCCTGGTGTAATTTCTCACATGCCACAGGAGCCCAATTATAATCAGAATATTATTTACAGACTGCATTCAAAATGACAAAGGTTTGTTCAGATATGCAAAGGTACAGGGATGGGTCATCATGAGGTATCTACCTTCTTTAGAGGTAAATTTACATTTGCTCTCAGGTTACCCTTGTTCTGGACAATATTTATAAGAACACTTACAGAATTACATCTATGTTTCCATTTATATCCTCTCTCTCTCTCTCTCTCTCTCTCTCTCTCTCTCTCTCTCTATATATATATATATATATATATATATATATATATGAAATAGCTTTATTTTATTTTATTTTTTAATGTGATGATGAGGTTTGAACCCAAGGCCTCACACATGCTAGGCAAGTGCCGTACCACTGAGCCACAACCTATCCCCCATGTGTCTCTTTTAATTGTCCTTACTTTAAGAATTTCAGGCAGGTTATGGTATGGTTTTTGAACTGATGCATTATGTTGACTTTCATGTTTGAATTTTAGTTGATAACAGTCTGCATTACTTCCAAGTTATTTAGGGAAGTAGACACAACTCTAGATAGAACTAGGTAGGTACAACTCAACTCTAGATAAAATTAGGTAGGTACAATGCCTGCAATATCTAAATGTGTTTTATTTGTGGAAAAGTTTTTTGATGGCTTATTTTTATTGATGTTCCTGGTTGCTTTAATTTTTCAGAAATCTGTTTTCCTCCCATAATATGTAATGATTAACTTGCTAAAATGTTCATATAACTTGTGTTATTATTGATTATTATTACCTCTCCTTTGAAATATGAATTACTAAGTGTTTTAAGTGAGTTCACATTTTTGTTAATTCTGTTTATGTTTAATTATGGACATGAGATAGCATAAAGAAAGAATAGAATCATTTTTAAAAGTTGGCGATAGCCCATTGTATGATACTATTCATAGAAAATTTAAAATATATGCAAAGATACTCAGAATTATGAACATTTATAAACTTTATTATCAAGATCAATAATATAATTTTCACATTATTTTCTGTTTTACACATATCCAAACTTTGTAATTTATAAAACACTTATTATTTTATGTAAAGGTTATATATCACTGGATTTATAGGCTATATGAAGATGCTAGGCAGCATTATATATTATAATTTAATTGTACTGTAGTAACAATCAATCTGGAAAAATACAATATTTTAATTGAGGGTAGGAATGAAGATATTTCTGAAGTTTATAAGAAACATAGTATAAAACATTACACAGGCCTATTAATTCCTTAATCTCATTTAAATTTTCCACTGTTTAATGCACTCAAATTTTTATATAGCCAAATTTATATTCTTGTGATATTCAGTATGCAGTCATTCAAATGAAGGAATAGATGATGTAGTTAAAAAAACTAAATAAAATTATTCCCCATGTATGTGTTTCTCATTATATGACTACGTACTTTATTCATCTCCCTTGGTCTATGCTTTGTACATAATTTTACAATTTAGTCATTTAGAATATTCAGTGTGGTTATTGAATTATCATAAATAATTTTAAAGGTGACTTTTATCATTTTATATGTAAAGATGTTGAACTTTCGGACTTCAAATACTTTTAGCAAACTTATCTGTAGTGTGAAAAATGCTAATAATATTCCTACTGAAGGAATGCATGAGATTTTCAAAATCATTATTACCTCTTCTTGGGGAACCTGGTCAGTGTGTTGAAAAGGATTAGGCAACAAGTATGTACTAATTGAGATCCTAACATCCACCTGGCAGTATTCTAGATGTATGGAATAAAAAGAAAAAAAAAATATATATATATATATACTACATATCATATATATATGTATATATATGTACATATATAATATTCTGTACATATTATATCATATGTATAGAATCATGTGGCACAGTAGTTCTTAGGATTTTATAAGTGAGAATAAAGAAAGGATCAAGTAAAGGACAAAAATAAAGAGTAATCATTATTGATCAAAATATGTGTTTTGATTAGTGATGATTGCCCCAAGCTTGTGCAAGAAAATGAGGATCCAAAGGAGAAGGATGTGAATGTAGTATGAAGGTCTCATGGTATGGTTATAGACTGAGATGAAATAATTCTGTAAAAGCACAATAGATGAAAAACCATAAAAGACCAAAAGTGCTTACAAATTTAGATTTTATGTACCAAACCATATATTTTAATAGTGCATAACTCTCTTTATATAAGTAAACAATTTTATTCTAAAATATAAACATTTAGAAACCTGATGCTCATCAGTTTTTTTTTTCCACGACTTTAACTCAGCCACCATTTTTGCAAAGACCCTGGCATACTGTAGATATTGAAAAATATAAGTTTTGATGCTGAGATCTTGGAGCACATGAAAAAGTGTCAGACTCTGACTTCTTTACCAAGTCAAAGAAGTTAGAAATTGCTATTTTTCCTTTATTTATTGATTTAACATATTATTTTTTACTTTCTTATTCTGGAATTAAAATATCTGTAGTTAAAACTACTTATATGTATATATTATGCACTCTATATGTGATATATATTTCATATATATAATTTCTGTTTAAGAAGAGACTCTGGCATTAGAGAAGAAATGAATTAAGAGGACTTTAAAAATAGTTCAGAAGAAGTTCGTAATAGTCTGTAAAGAGGTTTAAGAATTTTAAACTTTAATGAAGGACAGGTTTAAAGTTTTGATATAGACAGCATATTGTTTGGTATATGAAGATATGATTATGACAGTATTTCTTCCATGGATGTCAAGGTGAAATAATACCATTTAATCGCTGAGACACAAATTCAGAAAAGGACCTTGACCAGTGGATATTTATGCTCCAACTTCCCCATAACCCAAGTGGAGAAGAAGGGCATGGTGGCAGATTAACACACTAGGAGAAGACTGGTTGCATGAAGCCAGAGCCAGTTGTGTCTGATGAAGTAGGGTCATGGCACATTGGGTGAGTACCATGGCAACCTTCTGAGCTCAGTGAAGATCAAGAAAAATGTACAGAGGGTACTGCGAATGGCCACTTGGGTAGGTTCCAGGAGCCCAAGAAGAAGGAGAAAAGAGGCCTATTCTTCTGAGATCCCAAAGCCTTTCTTTCTTGAATATCTTCTTTAAGAGGGGTGCAAACAGCACTGCCCTTCTAAAACTCCATGCTGAAGATTTCCTTTTTCAGTCTTCTCTAACCCAGAAGTACATCTAGTTTCTCATCACCCAGTAGTGGTGGTGGCTGTGTGTGCTCTCCTTCTTCCCAGTGTTGTGGGAAGCTAAGCCTGTGAACTACCTTTCCAGAGTACAGTTTTTTCTCCTGCCTTCTGGTTTCATAGGTGACACTCTAGTTCAGGTTGGTCTTCCACAAAGAATTATCAGACACAGGCATTTTATACACCTCTGGTTCACAGGCAGGTGTTTTGGAGAAAGACTTGGAATATGCAACCCAGAGTCTCCAGTCTTTGGTTTTTCTGATCCCAGCAGGATTCTCATGTCTAGTTGAACTCTTTGCCTGGTGAAAGCACAAACAAACAAACAAAAAAACAAAAACAAACCTCTTCCTACTTTAAATCAGATTTTTCTTTTTTTGAGTACTTAGGGGCAATATCCAACAGATCAAGTGTCTATCTGGAAGTCCAGAGGCATAAATGAACTTATGCTTTTTATCTTTCTTTTTTTAAAATTTTGGTAAAATGATTTTACTTGCCATCATTTTTACCTAATAGGTAATGTGCCAGGCTAGGAGATACCCATGGGATTTCAATGTCTGACCCTCCCTATGGGAAGGGCATGAACTCTAGGGAAGGTCCATCACTCCCTGTTGTCTCCCAACAATGGGCTGAACATCATTTACCATTACATGCATTCTCTTATCCTACATGAATTTTAAAAAACAAAGATGTTATATATATATATATATATATATATATATATATATATATATATATATATATATATATATATATATTAGGGCACACTTGTGTACACCTGTAATCCTAGTGATTCAGGAGGCTGAGGAAGGAGGATTGTGAGTTCAAAGCCAGCTTCATCAACTTAGTGAGGCACTAAGAACTTAGTGAGATCCTGTTTCTAAATAAAATGCAAAAAAAAAAGAGGGGAGGGGGGCTGGGGATGTGGCTCAGTGGTTAAGTGTCACTGGGTTCAATACCCAGTACCAAAAAGAAAAAAAAACAAAAAAGTTAAGTTGGCCTACAGCAGATAGTCCAAGTGGGGTACATATTTTAGGGAAAATTGAAGTCAACATTTTCTTGATGGACTTGTAGACTATTCCTACCTGTTCAATGTCCAGACACATCTTTACTGGAAATATGTCATTGTAAAAAACAAATCTGTGGTAAAAACTCTGCACTTCAGAAAAGATATATGATGAAAATTTCCACAATCAATCAAAATTTCAACAACATTTATTTTGAAATATGGATGAAATAATAATCTAGTGAGAAAAATTATTTAATAACTGAAACATAAGCTTGACACCATACTTTTCAGTTGGAAAATTTTAAACATTGTCTTCCTTGTGATATAAGAATTATGTGTTTCAAATATAAAGAAGCATTTCCAAAGATAATCTAATAATAATATAACTGTACTTGATATTCATATCTAACTGAATTTAGAGTAAGTTAAGTGAAAAATATAAATAATTTGTGGTATGTTTGTTTCATTTATTTTGTTTCATCTAAATTTTAGTAATGATGCCAAAAATGTGTGATATGTGTATTACATTGCTAGGTCTGCTATAACAAAGTATTTTAAACTGAGTGTCTTAGACAATAAAACTTTATTATATTATACTTTGGAGATTGAAACTCTGAAATCATAGTGTTGGAGGGCTATGTTTCTTCTGAAGGCATGAGGGAAGAAACTCTTCCAAATCTCTAACCTAACTTTTGGTACATCTTTGACTTGTGACAGTATAGTTCCACTCCTCATATGGTTCTCCTCTGTATGTGCTTCTGTGTAAAAATTTCTCATCGCTGTAAATTGCTAGCCATATTGGATTAGAGGCTTACTCTTCTCCAATATGACTTCGTTTTAATATAACTAATTGTATCTCCAGTTACCCTATTTCTCTATAATACCACGTTCTGTGGTACCAGTGGTTAGAACATCAACACATGAGTTGCAGGGTACATGATTCCACCCATAATAACATGATTGAAGAACCTTTTAATCTAGTGACTCTCTTGAGTACAACAATAAAAACCATTTACACTTAATGCGTTAAGAAATGTCTTGAACAGTTGATATACAGCAGCCAAAATTATTAAAAACAGCTACAAAAGATATTTACTTTTCATTGATTGCTATTAAGGTTTGTCTGTTTTTGAAAATTAAATTGATGATGACATAGTTTTGAACATAGATCACATAATTGCATTGTTTACGAGGAATCAGAAATTGTTAAGAGGGGTGGGGAGAAGAGGAAAATATTAAAAATGGAATAACTAATGGGCATCATGATTATCATCATGAATTAAATGATCTATGGCTAAGTCACAGTGAGTTCAAGGCTTTGCTTGGTGAATGCAGTAATCTGGTATGCTACAGGAAAGTCAGATGACAGTGTTGGCATGGTTCACCAAAAGATGCTTTTAACTGATGAAAGACATCAACTTGTTAATATCATTTGAGAGAAAAATCCATGTCTCAGCTCACTAGAAAAGATTGGATCAAAAACTTGGCTTTTTTTATTGGCATTATAATTCATCTGAATAAACACTTTGAATAATTCTTTGCAAATGCATTCAAAAGTAGTTACACAAATATGTACTTTAATTCATTTGGAAAGGGATAACATGTCCAAGTTTTCTACACTGAAATCAGATTCCAGAAATGAAAGTGATGGCCTGAATTGCTTTCCAAAAAACCAAAGCTTTGAAGACAGAGAACTGATATATATTTTTCATTTTTTCTCCAAATGATAGGAAAATGGACAATTTGCCCTTATGGTTAGAGGATACCAGGTGGAATTGCACTTCAAAGTAAAATTTAATCCCTGACAGGAATATGTATTCATTTTTTGTTTTATATTATATTTTAAACTTAAAATATAAAATATAGTTAAAATAATTTATGAATTATGCTGCATAGTTATATAATGGTTTAATTAAAATAAATTTTGAATGTTTCCAGCAGTTGTCTTCATTATCCATGAATCATTTAATTTTATATTCTATTGTATAGTAGACCTGTATGATATTATACATATTATAGAATATATTAAGACATAATTATTGTCAGTTTCAACTTAAACATATACCAGGTTATAGTAAATTGGGATTATTTATAAAGGTAATATAATTTCATAATAACAACTATTTCCATATAACAATTAACAAATATTTCAAAAATATTTTAACATATTATAAGGAATATTTATGGTAAATAATTACCACTTTTTACATAATAAAGAATACTCACTCATTCCACAGTGCCAGGGACTATTCTTGGCAAATATTAAAATGCTGTCATCTTAATGACAAGAAGATTAGTTTCAAAATTGCTTTCTGAGACCTCTGCTTTCTACGATTAACTCCAGATTAACCTAGCCAACAAAACTTTATATGCTGTCCATATGGTAGCTGTATCTACATATGACTGTTGACCACTTGAGCTGAGGGTAATATGCCTAAGACACTTAATGTTTTAAATTAAAATTAACTTTAATTAATTTAAATAGCTACATCTGGTGAGTGGCTACACAAGTAGTACATTTCTAGATAAAATATTTTCTCCCAGTCAATGGCTTGCTTTTTAAATGTAACAGTGTCTTTTCATGAATAGAGCTTTAGTGTCTGGAAACTGGCAATGTTTAATATTAATTTTGTATTGGTATGTTGCTACAGTATAGATATGAAAATGATTTTATTGATATTTTATCCAGCAATGTTGCTACAGTGATTTAATTATCAGTAGTTTGGGGGGGCTCTCTTTTGATTTTTAAAGATGCCTTCAGATTTTCTCTATTCACAATAGTGTCGCCGACAAACAGATTTGAAACATGTTATAAAATGCTACAATTCAGGCTTCATTAAGAATTCTTAAAATCAAACAAAAATATAGTGAAAGCATTTTAAAAAAAGAAAACATATTTCTCTAATTCAGTTACTTGAAAGTACAGTTTGAATTCTGATTTGTAAAATTTACTTGGAAGGATATCAAACCAGTTCATCAAATCCTTTGTGTGCCATCTAATAGCTGTTTTGTGTCAGTTATTCAAGTATCTCCCAGTAATAGGTCTCAAAGACACAATACGGAAATGTGCTGAGTCTGTAGAGTCTCGGTCTAAACGCAAAAGAATGCTCCAAGTGAGTGAAGACCCTTGACATGAGAAGATTATATGAGAACATAATAAAAAGAGCTGTAGCTGGGGCATTTACAAGAGCTAGACTGACACATTAAATCTCTTGAGGCCCTGAAGAGAAGCTAGAGTATCAGCTAAGAATCTTTCAGGGTTATAGTTTTTTTTTTTTTTTTTTTTCTCCTATTTAAAACAAACAAACAAACATTATTAAAAGGATAGAGGGTTAACAGGTCATTTGGTTTAAATAACTAAATGTAATGCATATGAATAATTAATGTAAAAATAATGGTATGGACTAATAACCCAAATCAATTCCATCTGCAAATCCTTTATACCTGTGAACCGTGAACTTGAAGAGCCAAATAATCAAAAATGGATATTTTACATTCCTTCTTGATATTAAATGGATGCCTATATTCACTTATAGTATAAGCTATAGGTCAAAAACTGAATCTTTTCTCACTTAAACCTTATGGTGGATGCCTCTAGAAAGCCTATAAGCATGACAAAAATATATGATGCTATAATGCCTGGTATTAAGTTGCTGCTGATTCTTCAAGTAGTAAACAGTGTAGAATAAGATGTGTAGCTTTTGAAGTGACAGAGCTATATCTAGCCACTGGAGTACTATTTAGAAAATATCTGTTCAATGCAGTACAGTAAGTTGCTGTTTCCCATATATTTTCTCTGAAAACACACCAGTGTAGCTAAATCCAGCAAACAGGGGAGAGTGGGACTGGATGGAGTTGGAGAGGCTGCAAAAGCACTTTATAGACACCGAGGGGAATGGATCTTATTCTACATACAAAGAGAAGCCGAAGAAATGATTTTAGTAGTGATAACCAAGTTTGATTTAGAGAATCAATCTTTGTGTAATATAGAATCAATAATGCAAAGAGGACAAGAGAAGAATAATCAAGTTTTAATACTAGCATGCAGAATTAGACCCTTTGAACAAAGCCAGGAAAAATTACTAGAACTAAATTTATTCATCAGGGAAAAAATTAAATAAAATGGTTGTGGTTTAGGCTGGGGATGTGGCTCAAGCGGTAGCGCGCTCGCCTGGCATGCGTGCGGCCCTGGTACGATCCTCAGCACCACATACAAACAAAGATGTTGTGTCCGCCAAATAAATAAATAAATAAATATTAAAAATAAAAAATGGCAACAATTGCTTAAAGTTAGTTTTACTTTTAAAAGTTACTGGTTTTTCTGTTAGGACTAATTCTTTGGAAACTCCTATGGGTAGTTACAACTTTAAGAGTATTAAAAAATTGGTCCTGATTGGCCTCCATTGAGTTGCTAAATTAGTAGCATTCTATTGAGATCTACGATAGTAAATTCTTCTTCAGGTTAAAAAAATAAAGTTCAAAGTGTAATGAGGAATTTGGCAATTGTTTATTTATTTTAGAATAGCAATAGAAGTCCAAGTTACATGTATTTTATTAAAGCATTTTTTACTGAATTTATGGTGATTACAAATAAGTACATTAATAACATTTTCCAAACTTTATTTTGAGTTTTATATTCTAGTATTTTCTATTATAGTTTCAAGATTCAAAGCAAATTACCCACTGTCATTATTGCTGAATCATACAGAAGTAATAAATACTTTATTGTTCTCCTAATACTTTCATTAAACACTTTTTTCAGCCGGGTGTGGTGGCTCATGACTATAATACCAGTGACTCAGGAGGCAGAGGCAGGAGGAACACCATTTTGAGACCAGCCTTAGCAATTTAGTAAGGCCCTGAGCAACTTAGTGAAACCCTGTCTCAAAATTCAAAAAAAAAAAAAAAAAATCAAGAAAGAACTTGAGGATGTAGCTCTGTGATAAAGTGCCACTGGGTCCAATCTCCAGTATTAAATAAATTTAAATAAATAAGCTTCTATTTTTTTTTTTTTTTTTTACTCTGAATGGCACATTGAAACCTCCTATGCCACTGTATCTAAAACTCTAGAATGAAGTGTCTACTCTGGAGAATATTATAAAAGTGGAGATAAGAGATATTTTATTCTTTTACTGTATAACATTCAGAATTGTTTGAATTAAAAAATAAGTACAGGAAACCTCAGCAAAACCAGAAACATACAAAGATACATGATTTTCTATAGGTTCCCATCATCCACCCAGCTACATTCTTCAAATCAGAGTGGGCTAAACTTTTTAAGTTTTGGAGGTGGGAAAGGGATATATGGAAAGTGAGTCCAGATGGAAAAACATCTTGCAGCCCCTTTTTAAGACAGGAGAAGAAAACAACAATTCTCCTTTGCTCTAGTATTCTCTTGGACCAAATTCCATGGACTTAGAAAATGTATATCTTCATAGGACTTATTAAAATAATGGATGCTATGTTAGAAATCACTGAGCTACAGGACTTATTAGAAACATTAAGCTGAAATGAACAGCTGCTGTGTAGTGCACACTTGTAGTGTTGATCAGGATAAGACATGGAAAGTATAGTTGACCTGCAATCCCATGGGTGGTTAAATGATCCAAACTATTTCAATTTTATTGTTAAACAGTTTTGAAAATCCCATTGCCTGCTTCTTAGATATTATGGCCATCATCAAAATTACTTTTGGACCCAGAAAATTTTTTACTTCTCTTCTTGCTTTGAAGTTGTATGTGGTCCTGTGACCTGCTTTGCAAGTGAATTTGAGTTGAAGTGCTACATGGTTTGTGTTTGAATAAACTAATTGTGAAAATATGTTGTTATGGGAGGTGACATAACTTTAGAGTAGCATGGAATGTCAGATGTTACCTCAGACCTACAGTAGAATTTATTATGACATATCACAGAGATGTTTAGTTATCTTGATTATAGCAGTATATCTTGACTCATGCACATGAAACCTTTTGATAATGACACTTAATATCACTTATTCATATAGCAACATATTTTTATTTAAAAAATGAAGCTCCTGAATTAAAGTTTAATTATTTTATATATTTCCACATATTTTGCATATACTTTATATGAAATATATAAAATTATATTGGTTCATATACTATTTAAGAGTTACCTTCAAAACTAAATTTTATAATATTTAATTTTCTTCTTAGTATATTTTTATTACCTTGTTCTCATTATATTTTCATTAAGTACAATTCTCACATTAATATAGGTTTCTGCACACCAAAATAACCCATCCTCAGAAGAAATTGCTGCATCCTTTTACAGAAACAGACACATAAAAACCAAAGATGGGAAACACAATGTTATTTCTGTGTTTCTGTTTTCAGTGATGGAGTCTTCCCCAGAGCTTCACTCTTGAGCTTTTGACACTAAATTCAGAAATTGAGCATCGGAGCAAATTCTCAACAAGATCATTATCTAACATATAAAGCTACACAATATTATTACTTTAATATAAACACACATAGTTTTTAGTGCTCTCTTTCTGGATGGCTTAATTTAAGTATGCATATATATTGCATGCCTCATAATTGCACTTTAATATTAAATCTACATAGAAAGAAACTGCAAAGTAATATTAAAATACGATGCCTGTTTCCATGTGCTCTCAGGGTTCAACCACAGAGTTTGTTGCAGTATTGGATCTAGTTTCAATTTATGTAGAAAGTCAGAATCTGAGAAAATTGAAATTTGTGTAAACAAACGTAAGAGTTGTGTAAAATACTACACGATAAAATACTACTAATATGTCCAGTCTAAAAGTGTTTATTTTACACAAGTTGAGAGTAAAAATGGTCCCAGGGCTTGAAGCTGGGGGGAAAAGAAGAGAGGGAGAAGTTGGTGAAAGGGTGCTAAGTTACAGTTACGAAGGAGGAGTAAGTTCTGGAGTTCTATTGCACGTCAGTGTGGCTCTAGTTGACAATAATGTATTATGTTACCCAGAAGCGAGTATTTTGAATATTTTCAAACAAAGAAATGAATGAATGGATGAATATGCTCATTACTCCAATTTGAACATTACACAACAAATACAGGTATTGAAACCTCATGTTATGCCCCATAAAATTGTACCATTTTTAACTAAAAAAAAAAAAAAAGTTTGAAAACCACTAGAGGAATGGTATAAAAGTAAGTTAAGGAGATATCTAATAAGGGATTTTACACCTTTATGCCATTAAACACATTAGATATAGGCCAAAAAAAAAAAAAAAAGGAAAGTGGAACATTTGTGAAATTTCACATATTTAGAACTTTTACATAAAAATAGTGATTCCTTCTTTTTTCTTCTTCGTAGGAAGATGATCAAAATTTGGCTTTCTTCTTCCATAATCAGCAAACTCAAGATATAAGGAAGTTCAGACTTATTTGAAAACTTTGCTTTTTCTCAGAGAGAATCAAGGATGCCCTTTGAGGATAAATGGGGACAGCACACCTCCCATCTTCTTGGAGAAGCTCAGGTGTATGTATGTTGGAGGGTTTAGGGAGGTACCTTGTAGTTCCAGCAACACAGAATTCACTGAAAGCCTCAGGGAAAGGATGGATAAAGAGAGGCTAAGGTAGGGCTAGGGAAAAATTGTTGCATTCAGCTAAGGCACCTGCAGGAGGGCCTCTTATCAATGCTCTGGCCACTACTGCTAACAAGGTAGTTAGCACAGGAGAGCATGGGGTAAGGTGAGATCTACAAGGTATCAGGAACCATCTACCTGATCATAGTATTTCATCCAATGTAGCAGAGATGTTCACAGTCAGACATGGGAGTCACAGCAAAGAAAGGAAAAATGTAATGCAAGTGTGACAAGAGGAGGCAATGTAGACACACACCATTCCATGCAGGTATCCTTCTCCTTTAGTGCTGCTCACAGCACTGTATGTGGTACAACTGGAAGGATACAAACATGGTTTACTTGTCCATTATTTCAACAGATATTCAAAAGCCTAAGAATGCTGAAGCAAGGGTGATCAGTGGGGTTAGAGAAACTCTTTCAAAATATTTAAGGATTTTGACTCTGAAGCCAGACTGCCTGACTCGGTATCCCTGAACCACTAACCAGGTGTGGGGCCTTTTGGCAGGTTAATTGAATTTTCTTTGCCTCAATCCCTTTATCTATTAAATAATGACAATAGATGTAGTACTTTTCCCCTATATTGGCATTGGTTATTAAATAACATAAATACATTGCAGGGTATACAATAAGTAGTATTTACTGTAGATGTTAATACTAATAATACTTTTATTATGACCAAGAACTAAAAGCCATTTTTGTGAAAGGTACTGATACAAGAAATGGGTAGACATAATCTCCTAAACACAGGTCTATTTTCTTTTATGTGGTATTTCATAGTAACCTTTATCAACATGAATCATTTTTCCATTTTGATTTTAGTTTTTGAGAATCTCAAAGAGTATTTATTAGATTTGATATAATCTAGTTATTTTATTACTAGCATTGTTTTACAGTTCTTATGTTTCTTCAACTTTCCTTCTTCATGTAGTTACTTTGATTTTCTTTTACACAATGTGCTTCTCTCTAAGTTTCTTCCAATCCTTTATGAAGAATAAAGCAATATTGGTTTTGGTTCATGAATGCAGTTTGTGACAGGTCATGATAAAACTTATGCTTGGATATTGGAGACAAGAAAGCTAAGCCAATCGTGGAAACGTGACAAACACAGTGGGATGGAGGAGTTGGTGAATATATCTCAACAGCAGACAGTCATAATAATTTTGGAAATTTATGTTGTCACCAATATTTAAGAAGTATATAGGGAAGGACACTTGAAAGCAGGGAGAGCATTCAGGACATGAAAACCTGGGTCTGAGAGTAATGAATGACTAGATTGAGGCAATTTTTTATTGGAGCAAGAGTGAGGAAAAATGGTTGTCTATTGGAATTCAGAATGTGAGAATGGTCAAATGGAATATTGGCCCCAGAGATACCTAATGAAGAGCAGGCATTTTTCAGTCTTACTAAAGAAGAACAAAACATTCTTAGCTATACTAATAACTCTGATTTTAAAATTTGCACCTTGAGCAATTACAGAGAGAAACAGAGAGTCCTGTGAAATTAACAAGGTTCCTGGAATTTGCATGGGATTTCCTTAGAAAATAGAATGTGATGAACACAGACAAAATCCAACCTAGCTCTGACAGATAATATTCCTCATTCATAATAAGCTGAGATTTTTTTGTGTGCTAGTTTCATAGCAAAGAAGAATTATAGTGTTGCTCAACACACTTCCCCTGGATCCCAGCAGGGAATTCTGCAGCAATTCTTTGAGATCTCTGGAGTGGTAATGGTTAGGGCAGAACAGCTGGTGCTTTGGATCACAATTGCCTCCTTAAGCCTGAGCCATTCATCTGTTTTGAGTCTCTTCATTGTAAGATTCTGTTTCAAGAAATAATCATGTGACTAAAAGCATTGAAAACTATAGTTGTATGGTTATTGTATTTTTTGCATACAAATACATTAGCAAGAGCTATAAATCAATATCTTTCTCATTTCTTAGCATCAGTTTGGTTGTTCCAAGTTTACAGAAACCACTGAATGGAAGTCTGAAGTATTGATTTCATTAACATGTGGATTGATAGTGTGTAATGACAATTGAATTCAGGCTTCTCATTTCTAGGTCCAAAGAAGTAGGATGTTCTCATCTGCTCACTTAATTCTCCAGGCCTCTGCTCTGGTGAGTTTTATATAGTGCTTTGGGCAAGATCATCAAATCCATGGAGTATTTTTGTTTTTTCAGGTCCCAAACCAATATACCTTTAAGTATCCAATTATTTCATTAAGTTTCTGCAAACATTGCATTGGAAAAATTCATAAATAAGAGGTGGTTACCATTGACATTGAGATGGTCAATTCTGAGAGGATGTATCAGGGGACAAAGTTCTGTGTTTGGGAGAAAGAGAATATAGAACCTGGTGTACTGGTTTAGCAGATAAATTTCCAGTCTCTAACAAATACTAGAATAATGTTGAGATATTGTATTGGAAAAGATGAAGGCCTGTATCAGTTATCTATTGCTACATAGCAAAGAACTCCAATATTTAGTGGCTTAATATAAAATAATGTATTATTTCTCATGATTTGGGGACTCTAATGTGTGGGTCAGTGTGTTGATGGCTTATATCTTTTAGAATATTCTAGACTTCACTTGGAATAGTTAGCATGAGTCTGTGATACATCACTCACATAACTGGTGGTTGATATTGATGTTAGTTAAGGACTTAGTTGGATCTGTTGGGCAGATTTTAATATGGTCTCTCCATATGGCCTGGTTTTCTTCTAAACATGATGATTTGGCTCCAGAGGCAAGCAGTGAAAAAGACCAGAGGGGAAGGGGAGACAGGGAGACAGAGAAGGAGAGAAAAGAAGAAAAATCAGGCAGAAGTCATATCACCTTTTACAATCTAGCTATGAAAGTCATAGGGTTCATACCACCTTATTCTATTCTGGACAGTTACAAAGAGCCATATAAGTTTAAGACAAAAAAAAAAAAAAAAAAAAGCATAGACTCCATCTCTTGATGCAGATGCATTACTGTCACATTAAAAAAAAGCGAGATACTAGTACATGTTACTCCCCCTACACACACACACATACACACACGCACACACACCACTCCATGATACACTCTTGGAACAAGGCATTTTGTTCTCTAAGAGAACTGAAGGAAAGGATGGAATACAGACCATTATGCCTTGATGTGAAGTGCCAATCAAGCTTTTCCCCATACCAGTTGTGAATGCAAAGAGAAAAAAATATTCTGAAGTCATCTCAATCATACATAAAATCATGATAGAAAATTCAGGTCAAAGTCTAAATCAAATGGTTTTCCCACTGAAGTAATTTACCCGCTATCTCAGAGCTGAGAAAACTTTCCCCAGTGAGGTTTTCCTCACTCATAATCAGAGTGGAATATGTGGGGAGAAGAAATATGAAAAGAAAAAAATGTACATCTCTAGCCAAGGTACATTTTCTTTATTCTATGGAATCATCTTCAATTTGAGTACACTTGCAATGCTGCCAGATACAAAATGGAATCGAGGGCAGGCAGAGTCTTAACAGGTGTTGGTACAAACTTAAAGCTTCAAAGGGGCTTGCTTTTTGCTGCCAAGAGGATCGATGCAGATGTACGTTTTGGCTTCTGTAGACTGAAATGGCCTAAATTCTCTTTCTTGAGAAAAGTTTGTGAATTTATTCCATACTAAAACCTACTGTTATCTGACCAGCAAGGAAACATTTTTCCCTTAGAGAGAGTCGCTTGTCATGAAATATTCAAACCAAAGACAGGCGAGGTTTTGATTTTTAATGATTCCATAAAACATACTTTGTGCTATGTTGTGGGTTTTTGTGTTACAGTCATTGTATTCGAGAGCCAGACTTTTAATGCATGTCTTTCTCTCTACCACTCACTATTTTGAGTGGCTTTGTGAAGCTCAAGCTGGGGCTTTCATACCTGATCGGACAGTGCTTTTCCCAGTAACACAGGTAAATCACCTGCAGCTGTGAGTACTCTTCACAGAAGGTTAAATTTATTCCATTCTGTACAGTAGGAGCTCATCTCTGTAAATAATTTTATTATGTGCCTTTATAAACATTTTTGTGGAAGAAAATTCCTGTTTTAACTCAATAACATATTACACTTTCTCTGCCCCACAGATTAGATTGATTGTGGTAGCATGTGAGATTGATAATACATAGATCTGTGTTATGACAGCCATTGTTTTAGTGCCAAGCTGAAGAGGAATGCTTCCTTAAATGTATCATTGTATAAAATATTGACCTAGAGAACTTCATTATTCAAGCTGGAGAGACAGTCACTACTTAACAGTAATAAACTGTTTCTGTGTTACATTGAGAATACTTCGGGAAATATGAGAGTTGTCAAATCTCTTGAAAATCCTGTCTTTATAGTACACATGACACTAAAGCTATAGCTGTATTTTCTGCTAATAAAAGCAAAGGCACAGACAGATGTGAAGGATATCACAGTGCACTGACAAGAAACTAAGAAAAATGAATACCTGGTTGAGGAGCCAGAAAGACACAGGCCAATGACCTTGGGAAGCTTTACTCTTTTGAGATATTTTTGTTCTTGTAAGGAGAGCAAAGATAATGCTGCATTAGTGTAAAAAATAAAATAAGCCCAAGGCTCTAAACTGAACACAGTTTATGAAAAATATCCTGAAGTGTCTCTTAACAAAGAATCACGTGAGGTAACATTAAAAAAAAAAAAAAAGATGCTGAATGCCAGCCAGAATATTTTAGTAAAGAAAGACATTTTAGAAG
The DNA here is from genome assembly GCF_047511675.1 of Marmota flaviventris. Lineage (NCBI taxonomy): Eukaryota > Metazoa > Chordata > Mammalia > Rodentia > Sciuridae > Marmota > Marmota flaviventris. Next base: position 91,484,535 of record NC_092502.1, on the reverse strand, counting down.
GTTTCAAAAGTGATCTACAGAAGTGCGAATTTAAAAAATGACAGTTTGAACCAGGATAACATTTCTTTCATTTGTCAAATAAGAAAAATCCTTGCTTTCTATTAAATTCTACATCTACTCCCTCATATTCTAATATTAATGAATATTTCTCCCCCTTTTTAGGAAAATCATATTTAGTATTATCTAAAAAAATAAACATCTTGCATACCTTCTTGAATTGCTGTTGCATTAATTTACTTATCTGATATCTAAAGTATCAAAATTCAAGAGGAATCAGAAAACCTCAGCATATAAAAAGAATACTAATGGACATTCAGTGCAGCTAGTCATCTTGAAGTGCCTCCTTAATAATTAAAAAGTATTCATTATAATTTTAGTGATTGATTTTATTTTACTTTTTTCCTTCAGTTTTGAAACTTAGAAGTCTGTGGTGATTAATTTTTCAGAAAACAAATTTTCAGCAGAATGACAAAGAGCCAATTCTAGTTTTTAGAAACCTAAAGTTTGTAATATTTAACTAAGATTTCTTTGTTTTGATATGATTTTATTTTAAAAATAATGCCTGTAAATTACAGTGTAAATTGTGAATTTATTTTTAAAACAACAATGAAAAACAAAAAGGAGTATTTTAATTGACAAGAACCATCTTATTTTCTGAAGAATAGATATAGCTGAAAGAATTTTTATTTTCCATTATGTGACATAATTTTTTACTTTGGTATTATTAACATTCTTGTGCAAAAAGGGATTCACATTACTAGATTACTTGTAGTGTTATAAAAACCTCTTAAATATTTGATCATATAAAGAAATGCAGACATAAATACATACACCCGTAGAGAGACAGGGAGGCGAGAGGTAGCAAGCAAGACACTGAGAAGGAGAAATGCAAGCACAACATAAAGAGTACAGACAATCAAAGGTGAGATAATACAAATATTAACTAACTTCTACTATCAAAAATTGCTTTGTACTGTATTTCCAGCTTAACTTTATTATTAATAAATATATAATCTATTTGTGCCATGTATCTGTAGAATTCATCTTAAATTAACTAATATAAATGATGGATTCCACATAGCTCTTATTCACAATACTTCCAGAATGATCTGTTTTAAAGACCTGACTCATGAGCTTTATTTTATTTTTCATTAATTTTAATCCTGGCATTATAATTATATATAATATTGGGATTCATTGTGATATATTCATACATGCACATAACATAATTTGGTGGATTTCATTTCCTAGTATGCCCCTGTCTCTCCCCTCCTCTCTTTGCCTGACCCCCTTAGTCTGCTATTCTTTTTAATTTTCATGAGAACTTATTTTTCTTTTTTTCTTCTATCTTCCACATATGAGTGAATGGCCTTTGACATTCTGAATATAGCATATTTCACTCAACATGATGTTCTTTAATTCCTTCAATTTTCCTGAAAGTGACAAAATCTTATATTTCTTTATGGCTAAGTAAAACTCCATTGTGCATATAGACCGCATTTTCATTGTCTATTCCTCTGCTGCTGGGCACCTGGGCTAGTTGCATGTCTTGGCTATTGGGAACTATGCCGCTATAAACATTGGTATGTGTGTGACACTATAGTATACTGACTCTAATTTTTTTAGATATATGCTGATGACTTGGTAGGGTTTATTTTAAAGTATTTTTTAGTTTTAGATAGACACAATACCTTTATTTTGTTTATTTAGTTCTTTTTTATGTGGTGTTGGGGATCAAACCCTGTGTCTCACGCCTGCTAGGCACATGTTGAACCACTCAGCCACAACTCCAGCCCAGTGAGCTATAATTCCAGTTCATGATTTGGTAGTTTTAAAAAAGGCACCTAAGCAAATATTTCTCTTTCCCTGTGGTAGGGATTGGTAGGGTAGTTTCTTTTTTCTCACACTGTTCCCCTTGAAAATTAATTAAGTATTGGTATCTCAAAAGCTTTTCATAGATTTTATGCCAAGAAATAAAAAATAGTGGAAGTAAAAACAAAGTAATTAATTGGAATTTATGCTATTATTAGTCAATCCAGTATCTCCTAGCTGCAAGTAATTAAGACTAGTATCTACAAATGATCAGAAAACATGAAAGCAAGTCTTTCTGGGTTAAACTGCCATGTGGTAATCCATTTAAGAGTTATCAAAAAATTGCTGTTCACTGAACATAAAAATCTAATGGTTTTCAACTGTGAAGAAAAATTATATTCTTATATTATCTTTTGCCTTCATAGCAATTTAACCATTTGTTATAGGACATACATCATAGGTTTGTTATCTTTCTTTTTATTGTGTTGTTACACTATGAATTATACACAATTACCCAATATTTTTGAGATTATAATTACCAAACATATTAAGTCACTAATATAACTATAAATCTGCAAACAGATAAAGTAAATGGAAATCTGTAGCGTGTACTGAAACTCTTCATTTATAGTTGGTAGGTGGTGAATTTTGTACATGCAATATGATTCTTGAATTCTGGCTGCTCCAGCATTGCCAAACACATCTATATAGTGAATGCTGTATTCAATTAGGAAATATTCCATATTGTATACCTTTTTCAAACTATTGCTCTTATTTTTAATTCTAAAATGAAATGGATTGCTGCTTATTCAATACAGATGCTAAAATTCAGTTACAGGGGCTGAGATTTTGGTTCAATGGCAGAGTGCTTGCCTCGCACATGAGAGGCACTGGGTTCAATCCTCAGAACCACATAAAAATAAATAAACAAAGATATTGTGTCCATGTATAATTAAAAACATATTTTAAAAAATTCAGTTACAGGCAGGTATGAGGGCATCCTCAAGAAGCTCAAGGAGGTCAGGAAACCCCAACCATCAAACATTCCCTAACAATCTTCTTGCCACAAACAAATTCTGTTTAACTGCTTTTCTGTCAGTTTAATTGATTTTAAATGAAACCACTGGCCTTAGTTATAGTATTCTGTATTTCAGCAGTAGAAGTATGGCTCTTGAAATGACCGATGGCCATATTTCTTATTTTTTATGTCTTTATTAGTGCATTATAGTTATACATAATAATGGGGTTCATTTTGAAATAATCATACATGCATGGAATATAATTCTTGCATTTAAATCCTCAGTATTTCCCTTATCCCTCCCTTACCCCTCCCCTTGTTCCCCCTGGTCTAATAGAGTGACCAGAGTGATGGAGTGAGGAGAAATCTGATATCAACAGGCATTTTTCTCCCAATCATGGAGGCTAAGTTCAGTGTTCCTGTTATATTAGGGTGTTTATTTGTTTGTTTATTGAAGTACTGAGGATTAAACCCAGAGACTCTCTACTACTGATTTATATCCCCAGTCTTTTTTAAAAATTTTGATCCAGCATTTTTCATTAAATTTCTCAGGCTATCCTAAAATTTGTGATCCTCCTGCATCAAACTCCCAAGTAGCTGAGATTGGAGGCGTGTACCAACATGCCTATCATTTTTGTTGTTTTTAATTTTGTCTTTGTTGTTGTTTTTAAGATTCTCAGTGAAATGAATGTGTTTTGAATGAAGTGTATATTTGCCTGTTTGTCCCCATTCATTTCAAATTTCTTGCCACACTTTCCTGGCACATGTTAACACTAAGAGGATAGAGGTTTTTGTGAAAGGTAGCAAAGACAGGACCTCTTCCTAACATTTCTCTATTCACAGGTTCCACTGCCATTTTCTTCCCCTCAAACCAACTACCTATTCTGAGGACCAAGAACAATATGAAAGAAACCACTTTGTTTTGGGATAAGATGAGAGGGAAATTAGGGAGCAAAAGGGTCTGATTTGTTTTGACAGAAGCACACGCAAGAGAGGGAGAGTGAAGGTATGAAGGAGCCAGGCAGAGGAGGGCCTCCTGAGATGGACCACAAGTCAAAATCAGAGCTCATGTGGAATGCATCTGAGACACTACTCCTAGATCTTCACATAGTATAATCTTATGCCTTAGAATTCATGATGCAAACCCAAAAGACATGTGGTTTTGTGTGCTCCTTTGGTTTTTTTTGTGTACAGATTTGATCTTTTGTTAAGATCTTTTGGATAGACTATACTTTCCAACATTAAAGTCAGGTTCTGGGATTAGATGGATATAATTTTGTTTGTATGAGGGAAATAAGAATAAGTTTACAATTTAAAGTTTTGAAGTAACACTTGGCAAGGAGAAGAGGAAAATACATCAAACCCTTCTGTGCTTCTCATATCTTTCACTAGGTTTCCTTTTCCATATCTAGATGAAACTAACAGAGATGCAGATGCAAGATAATAGTGTGTGTTAAGATTAACTGCATGAGGTGGCAATCTTAAGTCAGAACCAGGGGTTTTAGCATTTTCTATTTCAGCCCATCGAAAGACTGAAATTATGATAATGAGTACAGACAAATATGCAATTCATACAACCAACATCCTCAGATTGGTTTGTAAATGAAAATGCCAATTTTCTGATTTGTATTGGGAATCATCCTGCCATAAAGACAAAAACTGGTTGGTATCCAGTGGTCAAGAGATCCTGTTCCAAGAATTGAGGGAATTGAAAAACTTAATTAATATTGAAAACTCTACTCAGTATATGTAGCACTGGGAGAATATTCGTTTTTACTCCAGCTGGCAAAATGAGCTATGATTTCCAAACTAAAGTATTTTGAGAGCATATATCAGTGCATGGCAAAACCAGGAGATAAATATGGTGGATTGCCTTCAAATTATTAATTTTACAACATTTATTTTTTATTGGGAATGCTTCAGACATTTAAACATTCATATTAAAATGATCACAATGATGTCATAGATTATTCAGAGAAATGTAAAAATCAAGTAGGCATTTTTATATAAAACACAAAATAAAATTTCCTTTTGTCAGGAGCTTCTGTGCCAGAAAAAGTTATGTAATGCAGGCAAGATTGGGCAGCAAGACTCCATGTCCTATCTTAGGAAACACTAATGGGAAAGTCGGGAAAGGCTCTGCTGGCTGAATTGGTAACCTAATTCTTGATGAGGCAGAAGACCTATCTCCACTGTGATGGTGACACAGTGACGGATCCTTTCTCTCCAGCACTTCTCAGGACAGGATCCTTGCTGACCATTGACCATTTGTACTCATCTCATGGCCTCATTTTCTCTCTCTCTCTCTCTCTCTCTCTCTCTCTCTCTCTTTTAGTGTCCCTTCATAACTTTTTAAGTTTATGACTTATTTTACGTTGATTACTTTTTAGGTTGACTGCTTCCTGATGAGATAGAAAGGGCACCTTAATCTCATGAATTACCCACTTTTAAATCACAATGCAGGTTGAGTTACTTTATGAGATGTTTTCTGGCTCCATCTCTATTATGCGGATTTTGATCACCAACAATTACGTGGAGTGGATCATTTTGTTCTGAGTGTTTTGGCATTTTATTCACCCTTGTCCTAAATATGTTTTGACCTAGGATTTTAGACATCATTGCTTTTCAGCTTTTACTCTTTTTTATCTTTGATAACCTACTTTATGTGGTTTCTTATCTTTAAAATATTTAAATGGAAGTAAAACTCTTCAAAGAAGAGGTATATGTGTAAATATTTATGTAACTATTCAAATTAAAATATTTTATCAATCTTGATCAAATCAAACATAATACTATCGAAATACACTAAATCACAGTGTGGAGGCTAGCATATTGTGAGTTTAATAGAGAGTTTTTTGGGGAATTTTTTTTCTATAGACTTTTTATGAACTAAATTATACCAAAGTAATTGTATAAAGTAAGGTCAGAGAAAAAAAAAAAGATTGGAAAGAATTTCATATGGCCATTTGCTTGCTGTGTTACTGAAAATAATGTTCTAGCTCCTCTCTTTATCCGCTACATCTTCCAAACACATATTTTATTCATTCACTCAAGGTTATTCTTATAGCACTTGCCAAATCTAAAACCAAATTACTTATTTGTTTCTGTTTATTTTCCATCATTCTTAGTAGAACCCAAGTTACAAGATAGGAGGGATTTTGTTATTTGTTTTAGTCTGGTCACGGTTAGAATAGTAATTGATGACTCTCAGGACTTCTTTTCAACTTCAACACTGCCAGCATTGTCAACTGGATAAGTCTTTGGAAGGTAGGGAGCTATGCTGTGTATTGAAAGATGATTAGCAGACTCCTTGGCCTCTGCCATCTGGTGTCATTAGTGTCCCACTCCAGGTTGTAGCAACAAGAGTAAAATGCCTCCAGATATTGGCAATATCAATGAGAAGATGGTATGTGGCAAATTCATCCCTGATTAAGAATTATTGGTTTAGGGCTGGGATTGTGGCTCAGTGTGAAGCACTAGGTTCAATCCCTGGCACCACATAAAAATGAAAACAAATACAATAAAGGTATAAAAAACACACACACACACACAAAAAAAAAAAAAAAAAAAAAAAAAAACAGAATCATTGGTTTTAAAAAAAGTCAGAAGTACCAGGAACCTAACTAAGACTGTTCTTCTCTTGTAGAGGCACATGAAAAGTAGAACCAAGGGAACTAACTTACATGGCAACGTGGATTTATGGACAGACAACCCACTTTTACAGGTTGACATAGGGCAGGGAGGTCAGTGAGGCAATGGAAACACATATGTAGATGGAAGACTGAGCTGGATATAATGATTTAGAATGCCAGCGTCCTAGAGTGCCATAGCTCTCTCTTCCTTTGACCTAGAGGTGACCCCACAGCTGAATTAGTTAGGGATGCTTTAGTCTGTGATTTAGTGATGTTTGTTTGTTTGTGCTTTCAGTTGAGCCATTACAGAATATCAGTCTTCCAACCTCCTCCCTTTTTGGCCAAGCTTTGCTTTCACAAACAAGCGCCATCAAGAGGCTTCCTTCCTACCTGTGAGATACTTGACTATATTTTATTCTGCAAGTTAATAAGAGATTAATACATTGAATTATAAACAAACTGATGATCTAAGGGTTTGCAAATATTAATGATAGTTTATCAAAGATAAAAAGAAAACATTTATCAAACTTCACTATGTAGCCCTTGTTTTACTGACACTATTGTATTTAATGGCTGTAATAGTTATTTGTCTAATGTCAAATACCTAACATGTAATGCATTTGAATGTGAACCCAATTTTATTTATTTTAAAGCCAAAGTTTTATCACTTTACTGGGATACGCATTAGTAAAAAATTTAAAATGATGTACTATAATTGTAATTTATTGGACTCCAATCAGATTACCTCCTTGAATTCCACTAGGATCTTCTCAGGATAATAGGTAATCTCAGCAATTAAAATATTAAGGTTTCCACTTGCAAGAAATAATTCAAGATTAGATCAAATAAATATTACTTCTGTGTTGCTTCAGGATCTTCATTTTCATTTGCTTCACATGCAGGTAAATCTTTTGAGGAACTTAACTGGGGTAATTTATGGTTGATTTAAATATTTTATTTACCAGAATACAATTTCACTCTTTATTTTCTTTATTCTTTTTTTTAACTCTCAGTGGAAAAGTTAGTCATTCGTTTATATGTTTCACTTGACTTCATTCACATGCTTGTAATTAAGTCAAGGAATACAATTATTTCTTTAACTTACTAGGCAGATGTAAAACTGTACATATTTGTAAGTTACATTTCATTGTAAGGAGCAAAAGAATTTAGTCATTCTTTTGAAATTCAACACTGGGAAGCATTAAATTGGGGCAACACCTATATCATAAAACTGTAAAAGTGGAATTAATTTTCTACTCTTCTGTTTTGTGAAAACACACGAAGCTATCTCGTGTACAACTAGTCAAGATGCATTTGAAGAAAGTTCCAAAGTGAAATCATCAAAACAGTAGACTAATTTCACCTTAAAAGCACTTTTTTTTCAAATTATGACCATTACTCTACATTATTGTTTTATGTCATAAAATAAAATTATTGTGTGAGAAACATTGTAGAAATGATGCATAGGGTGACCACTTTGTGTTTTATATTTTTTAATAAGAATATAACCTCTGATATTTGTCAGTTTTGGTTATTTCCTGTGGGTCTCTTGATAAGGTAGTCTGTTACAATTAAATGGCTTTTACTGAACTAATTGCACGAGTTTCCTTGTTTTCAGATCTAACTCTCTCCCTCATTTTTCACTGGCTCTGATTTTTTTATGTTGCCGTTTCTGTATTGTTAAACCAACCACCCCTTTAGTTTTTGAAGAAAGTGTTTTCCAAAATACATTGACAGTAGCAACAATTTAAACATTTTGTAGTTTCTACATTTATATGTTCAATCTTTCAAAATGTTTTTTTTTTCATTGTATTTTAACACTATATTGAAATTTAAAGCCCATTTAAATATTTTGGGAGTTTATTTTAATTTCATGTCATAAACAATCCATAATATTTAGTCAAGTAGCAAAATATTGATATGCTCACTATTTTCAAATAATGAAAATTTTTATATTTTAATGCATATTTAGAATAAACTCTTTAATATGTTCTTGAAAAAATTTTAATGTTATCAATTAAGCTTTCATTAATATGCAGGTATCAACAAGGTCTGTGAGGATTCCTTGTCAATTTTTACAGATGTCAAATTAGTAAATCAGAGCAAACTAATTCTAGTTTGAATCTGAAATTTAGCAAGGTAGATCATCTTCAGTTCCTCATGCTAGACTTGTAACTATAGAGAGGAAGTATGAAAGTGCACCAAGGGAAGGTAGGTGAATGAGAAAAAGCAAAGGATGCTAACAAATAGATTTATATCACAGTGGAATGAGATTTTTCTTGGATGTTCTTTGCTGTATTATAGGGCTTATATGGAAACATTCAGGACATATTCATTAAATTCAAAAAGCTGAACCCAGTAGTAAATACAATAAGTAATAAGATCCACTTTGAAGAAAACTTGAGTGACTAGAACAATGGAGAGAATAGAATAGAATTAAAATCAATATATCTATAAAATTATTATATCTATAACCAATCAAATCAGTAAGGATACGGATTAACAAATGTGAATGACTGAAACCAATACTTGGTGGGTTTATTTTTTCCTATAAAAGTGGTATCTTTTGGGCTGTGGCTGAAGCTCATTGGCAGAGCACTTGCCTAGCATGTGTGAGGCACTGGGTTTAATCCTCAGCACCACATAAAAATAAAATAAAATAAAGCATGCTGCCCATCTACAACTACAAGAAAAAAAGTGGTATCTTTTTATTGAATAAAATTAAGCGAATGTAAAAATCTGGAAAAGATATCAACAAAAATGAAGATATAATTTTTACATATGTTTTATGTATTTGTTTGTTTTATGATTTTCCATTCAAAACTATATCTCCTATATTCTCCATCAATATTTTCACATTTATATTTGTAATATATTTTTCCAGAAGTTTAATATTGTATATATATTATATAATTATAATTAGCTAGTCATAACTTTATAATGCATGTGGAAATTACATATGTATTTTTCCTAGAAATACTTTCTTCTGATATTTAAAAATACAGACTCTGACTGTTCAATTATTCTTAGTAAAGCACTTCAGTAAAACTAAATAGTGATTTCTGTAATAAGGATAATGATAAACAACTAAATATCAGTTCCTTTAATAAAAGCTAGTGATCAAAAGTTTGCTTTTGCCAGGTGCTGTGGTCCATGCCTATAATCCCAGCAGCTCAGGAGGCTGAAGCAGGAGGATTTCCAGTTGAAAGCCAGCCTCAGCAAAAGCGAGGAGCGAAGCAATTCAGTCAGACCCTGTCTCTAAATAAAATAGAAAATAGCACTGAGGATGTGGTTCAGTGATGTAGGGCCCTTAAATTCAATCCCTGGTACCCTCCACCCTACAAAAAAAGTTTTCTTTTAAACAGCTGAGAGATATCATTAGAAAAGTTATAACACCCTCTGAACTACTACATTAGAATAGCTAATAAGATATAGCTTGTGATAGTAATTAAATTTTAAAATATTTTATATATTGAATATATTGTTTATTTGTATTTGTCTGATAAAATGTCTTCTTCTTTTTCTTTTTCTTTTTCTTCTTCTTCTTCTTCTTCTTCTTCTTCTTCTTCTTCTTCTTCTTCTTCTTCTTCTTCTTCTTCTTCTTCTTATTTGACAATATTGGATTCTTAATTTAACCTTTCTGTATTCTGGGCAATATATCATCTACAATATCTTCACATTTATATATGTGATTATATTTTCCTAGTTGTTTTATATGTTTGTGTCATCTGTTCATCTTCTGATGAAATCTCAAGACTCACACAAATGAAAAACAAATTTTGGTAGAGTAAAATTTTTAGTTCACAATCCTTTTGAAAAATCATTTCATAATTAAGTATCAAGTTTTCTATTGACTTCTGGAATCTGATACTGTAGAGAAAAAACTAAAGCCACAAAAAAAATGTTATTCCTGTATTTAAACCTTATGAATACGTTTTTTTTTTATATGATTGTTTTATTTCTTTTTTATAAATCAAACCATTATCAATAGGATTCATATATTGAACTGTTCACTGATTTTATTGTAATTTAGGAATCCCATTAACTACGCATAATTTCAGAATAGATGTCTTCTATAGTTATTTTAAAATAGAAATTATTTTAATATTATACTTCTATTACAATACTTCATGTATAGTAATCCCCATGGCTTTATCATTTTTTCTTTTCCTTTGTATTCTGAAAAAACTAACATTTGTCACATACAATAGTGATTTAATTGTTTATAGAGTCTTTGTAAATCTTGATTGTGTTTTAAATTTTGTGTTAGCTTGGAATGGTTACACACTCCTGTCATCCCAGAAGTTCGGGAGTTTGAGGCAGCAGGATTGCGAGTTCAAATACAGCCTCAGCAACTTAGAGAGGCCCTAAGCAATTCAGTAAAACCCTGTTCTAGATAAAATATAAAAGAGGCCTGGGATGTTGCTCAGTGGTTAAGCACCCCTGGTTCAATCCCCAGTACCAAAAAAAAAAAAAAAAAAAAAAAGTTCTTATATTTTTTTTTAACTTTTCTTTCAAATTCTTTCATGTTTATTCATCATCTTTAAAAATATTATCCTAATTTTGCTTCTTCCTCTTCGTTCCCAACTCTGCTCTTCTTCTTTCTTCTTCATCTTCTCCTTCTTCCCCTCCTCCTTCTTCATCATTTCATCTTCTTCATCATACTTTAACTCGTACTGGATTTCATGAGAAGTTTCCATGCTTCTCATCCTTGTGACAATAAAAATAATTTTCTAAATTTTCTTCTAGTTTCTGAAGTCATCTTCAAAAATTCACCTTTTATCATGTCTTAAGAAGATACCTCCTTTTCCCTGTTCTGGAAGCTGCACTTTTAAAAAAATAAAAAATAAAAATCACATACTCACTTTCTCCTCATTTACTTAACTGCATTGTGGTGTAATAATTTCCCTTGGTCTTACCATCTATCAATTTTCCTACCAATGAGACACAATGACTATAAAATATCTATAGCCTCAAATGTAACTAATGGCCACAGTGCTCATCCTGTCTTCACTTAAGAGGTCTACAGTTTTTGTGATGCATCAGTGTATGATATGTTATATGATATGTTTCCATATCTTGTCTACTAATGGTTATGTATCCCAGTTTTAAAACTGATATAGAAATAGATACATCTAATAAAAATACAGAATTTTGACTATGAGTAACAGTAATAAGATTTTTTTTTTCAAATAATATAGCAAAAATAAGATTTGTGGATTTTAACAGAACTTTTATATTTCACAAAAGATATATATATATATATATATATATATATATATACACATATATATGTATATATATATATATATATACATATATATGTATATATATATATATATATATATGTGTGTGTGTGTGTGTGTGTATGTGTGTGTGTGTGTGTATGTATTTACTTTGCACCAATATGATCAGTCAATACATGAAGCTTTCTTTTCAGTGCTCAGTATACCTCTTAAATAGATAAACTCGAACAAGCCAGAAAAAGGAAGACAAAAGTAATTTCAAAATAATAGCTGTTAGTGTTGAGTACTGACTTGTAAGATATTTTATGAGTTTTATTCACTTTTCCCAATATTTCTACAAACAAGGTGTTATTATCTCCATTTGGAGAGAAAGGAAGTGAGGACTCTCTGAAGTGAGCACTATTATTATTCCATTTTATTCAGAGGTAACTTGAATAGTAGTTAGCTAGAAAGCTGTAGGGTCTATGTTTGAACCCAGGGATGCTGACTCCAGAAACCTTAGTGTAAAAGTTACAACCTCATTGGAGGAGGATTTAGTGTACATAAATTAATTAAAAGGGAAAACATGCCTATGAAATTTTTCAAAGAAAAAAGAAATTTATATGGATGAGGTAAGTTCACCCTCACAATTAACTTCTAAACATGCTCTCAACAGCTACAGAGAGGATGCTATAGATGCAATTGAAAATGTTGGAAGTTTGGGTAAAATATGCTTTAAAGTTGCTTCTAGTCCTGAAATTCCAAGATCCTTATGCCTTTATTCTATATTAATTGAATAAAATAATATTGAAATATTTCTACTTTCTTTTCCAAGCTTCCATTTTTCTTTTCTTGTGTGCCTCTGGGTTCCCTTCATTGCCAGAGGCAGAAGAAGGGCATATACAATGCAAAGCAACCTTTCTTGATACTTCTTTGTGAAATTCTAGCAGCATTACTGGGAAGAACTAGGGATTTTAACTTCCCTTTAAGCTTTACTAAAAAGTCTATAAGAAAGAGACTTATACTTATTTTAAAATATGAATCTGTGGAACTAGACAGAAACATGTTTTTATTTTTGTTTTAGCCGATACCAGTGAACTACTGAACAAAAATATGAAAAGTCACATGATTATAGAAAGTTGAATACAGAAAACCAATTTATTAAGGGAGTCCTGAGATCTTCAAACATTGTTAAACCTTCTTTAAATATATAATCTGACTCAAAAGCTGATACAATTGGGAAATGTCTCATAACATCTATCTTTCCATACTCATTAATTTAAAATATTAGAAAAAGTTTGATAATCCTTATATCCTAGTAATGAAGCAAAATACAAGTTATTTATTAACTTAATATTTAAGGGAGAGGTTAAACAAAGACATATTATTTCAGAAAGTATTTGTTAAGGGTGAATTAACACAGTTGTTTGGATTATGAAAACAACTTGTAAATTAGATATTTTATTCAGAAGTCAAAGTCTCAACCACCCAAGGAGCACAGGGGAAGTACAAACATCTGAGACTTCCACATGGCTCTAGGCAATTCTCTGAATTAGGCTTATGGGTCACTTCATATAGTGGGGAACAGTAAACATGTTATGAAATATTTATTTTACATCCAGATCATTCGTCACTTACCTAATTGACATTCAGGGAACCATAAGTTCATCACAGTTCATCTGAGAAAGCTGAAATAGGCCCTGTCCAGAAGATATTCACAGTCTCCAAATTCTCAGTTTTAGGCTGGGGGTGCTCAGGGGTAGGGTGCTTGGCCACCACATGCACGGCCAGGGGCTCAATCTCCAACAAATGCCAAATGTCTTCATTGATATAAAGAGAGCAACTATGAACAGAACAGGGAGGAAGAGCATGAGGAAAAGATTAACATTAAACAGAGATGAGTGGGGGGAGACAAAGGGAGAGAGAAGGGAAAGCATATGGAAATGGTAGGAGACCCTCAATGTAACACAAAATTACATATAAGAGGTTGTGAGGGGAAAGGGGGGGGAAACAAGGGAGAGAATTGAAGAACAGCAGATGAGGTAGAGAGGGAAGATGGGAGGGGAGGGGAGGGGGGATAGTAGGGGATAGGAAAGGCAGCAGAATACAACAGTCACTAATATGGCATTATGTAAAAATTGTGAATGTGTAAATGATGTGATTCCGCAATTTGTATTTGGGGTAAAAATGGGAATTCATAAGTCACCTGAATCAAATGTATGAAAAGCATTATAATTTGTCATGAGTTCTTTGGACATATCACAAATGTGATGAACTAGTGTATAAAGAAAAGATAAGCTACACAACCTGGAAATTAGCATCTTAGGTTTAGTTAACATTATGAAAATTCATAGATCTATCTTGCAAAATTAGCTCTCAATGGAACAAAATTTCGGTACTGATATTAAAGGACCATTTTTCTTCTTGAGATACAAAAAACTCTTATCTGTTTTAGCATTTAAGAATTTCATAACAGTAGGATATTGTTATTGATCTGCTAAGTTATCAGTTTCATAAACAATACTTCAAAAATTGTTTAATATTTTAAAACTGTTTACTATTTACATAATAGTAAACAGTTTTAAAATATTAAACAATTTTTGAAGTATGTTTATGAAATGATAACTTAGCAGATCAATAACAATATCCTATGTTATGAAATTCTTAACTTCCTAAACAGATATATGTGTATCTCAAAATGGTCCTTTAATATCAGTACCGAAATTTTGTTCCAGTTGAGGAAGTGTTGTACATGGGTATGAATTTTCATAAAGTTAACACAGGTTGTGTAGCTTAAAATCTTTTCTTTATACACTAGTTCATCACATTTGTGATATGTCCAAAGAACTCCAAATTATATGTTTTTCTATTCTTGAGAGGATCTTGTATTTGATTGGTACATTTGAAGTTTTCTGAGGAGAGTGTGGCTTCAGGTGCACTACAGTCAAGGAGAGAAGACAAGATTTTAGAAAGAGAAGAAAACAAAATATATGGAAAACCCAGCATCATTTTTAGTACATCTCCAAATTGTTAGAGAATAAAGTCACTAAGGGAGAAAGGGACTCATGCTTATTAATTTCTAGAATTTTATATGACTCTTTAAAGACATTGGGGCTTCTGGGCTAAGTGAAAGGTTCAAATCTGGCCTAAAATTTAGGTTAATTATGTTGTCTCACAAATTTAATTACACAGTTTTAATTAGAGAAATACCAATATCAAGTTGGCAGGTGGTTCAGCTAGAACAAGTTAGTAATTAAGAGATATATAATAATGCACCCCCAGAGCAAAACATAGGAAAATGAATGAAAACTTTTAAAAATAGTTTAAGATAATTAAAATGTACAGTGTACTACCACTGGTTTTGATCTGTAAAATCTGTATGAAACTTGTATTTGTGTTCACAAATCTGGTAATATTTATAAGTACAATTTTTAAAAAAATTAGCATAAATGGCACTTTATTTGCTTTAATATATTCCATATTTGATCCTGAAAAAGCTCATGTAATTCTTACAGTAGATAATGACATTCACAGCATAATTCTTTGCTTTCTAATGAAAACTCTCAAAATGCAGCCTTACTCTTTAGAAAATTTAATTAGCATTATAGCTAATATTTTCTGTTTAAAAGTGAGTTAATTTAATGCCTGCAGTAGAGAAATAATTTAGTTTATAATATAATCCACGTTATTTCAACACTATAATTGTTAATTTATTTTCTACCTTCTTCTTATATGTCCTAAAACCTCTTTCTAAAAAGCATTACATTTAAACTTGGTAAATTCTAGTTGGATAGTAGTAATATCATTTTCATCTTTCTTCCTAGAACAAGGGAAAGGAGGAAACATAATTTGTGAAAGGAGGAAATGTAATTCAGAAAAGGAAACATTGTTGTGATATGGATTGCTTCAGTTGTATTATATTGGTTATGTAAGATATTAATGGCAAAG
The DNA here is from genome assembly GCF_047511675.1 of Marmota flaviventris. Lineage (NCBI taxonomy): Eukaryota > Metazoa > Chordata > Mammalia > Rodentia > Sciuridae > Marmota > Marmota flaviventris. The sequence goes on along the minus strand of NC_092502.1, from coordinate 91,468,900 downwards.
ATAATATGAAGGACATAATTCAATCAATTTGTACCATTTCTGTAGTCCTAAAAGTACTTCTATTTCTCTGCTATTTTTTCATAGTTTTTATAATAGGAAAATTTTTGAAAAGACAGTGAAATAAATGCAACTATGTAGTAGTCTACACATAATCAAAATATACAGAAAAAAATTTCAAGATGAAAATATCCATGTGGAAACATTACAAAAATTATGGAAGTGCAAGGGAAATGTATAAAGTTTTGCAAACTTAGAATGAGAACATTTGCAAATTAAGATGTAAAACATGGAGAATTTTTTAAAAATTTAAAAATTCTAATAGCAAACATAAAACAAAGGAAGCCGAAACAAATTAAAATTTTATTTTTAATGTAAACAAACATACACAAATCAAAATGTCTGTAATTGCACACATAAAAGTCATAGAGATCATACTCCTTGATGCATGTCAATGTGGAAGTGGGGATTTCATGTTTTATTTTTGTACTTATATGTTGTACCAAAATGGTATGAAAAATAATTATTTAAAAATAGAAAGTAAGATTATCAAGCACTCATTATTCTGGAAGTCAAGTAAAGCAAACTTGGAAACTCTTTTTTAAAAATTTTTTTTCCCTCAAAATTCAAATTCATATCATTTTACTGTTTTTAGCTGAGCTTACTTTGGAAAAGTACCTGAAAAACAATTGTCCATCTCCAAATTGTGGAATATTTTGCACACATCTAGTCAAACTTTTTGGTCTTCTCAAAATTCACTTATACCTTTAAGATGGTAGACACAAATATCCCCTTTCATGAAGTTCAGTGACTTCATTGGATTTTGTTAAGATTCATAAAATATCTCAGTGAACCTATATGTTAATGAATGTAAGAGATGTAGGTGTTTTGTTTGCATTGCTTTGAGGAAATACCAACTATTAAGAGTTCTGTGACCTCTGCTGAAAACTCAGATCTAAAAATAAAATAAAACCATAGCAGTATACTGAAGACAATTTCAACAATGAAGAAACAAATGTTTCTTTCTTAGATGAGATTGGCATTTCATGAAGCAGTTGGACAAAAATGATTTCAAACATTGATACAGCTCTATATTTAAACCTATTGACTTTAAAATGTACAGCATGAGTCAGAACAACTGGTGCTTTTTATCTTGCAGCCATTAAGTCAGAAGCCTCTGCAGACAGGAAAATAATTCAGTCTTGGGTGATCTTCCATCCTTCCTCCCATATAATTTTATGCACTTATTTTAGACACTCTTGAATAACTCATGGAAAAAGTTGAGGTCTTATCACCCAGTGATTTGTATGAAGCAACATTTTGTGAACAAAATCGTCTCAAATGAATCTGTATTTTGCTGAATATTTTTATATTTCACTGTTAAGTAGCAATAAGCAAGTTGGAGTTTTAAGAACAGAGAAATTTTCTACCATGTGTAACAAAGGAAAAGATGCAGAAAGGAGGTCCCTTGTCAGCTAACTTTTGTCTTGGCTAACATATTAAAAATAGCTGTTAAGCGTAAAGGAATTCAAGGGTGGGGTTGAAGAGATGGAAAAAGGGAGGAACATTGGAACAAATATGACCAAACTTTCCTGTGAAATGTGAATTTCACCTAT